>NC_056733.1:1894980621-1895088121 GCF_019279795.1 Protopterus annectens | reverse complement strand
GTGTATATACTATCTACAGTGCGAAGGCATAGCTATGGGCACATATTGTGCCAATAGCTACGCCAACGCAGTTATGACACAATGGGAGGTAGAGAAAATGTTCCCTCTGGACCTATATAAAGATAATGTGAAATTCTGTCATCGTTTTGTAGATGATATCTTTTTGGTTTGGGGGGGATGCTCCCGAGTTGAATGAAATTGTTCGAATAATACAGGGTACTACAAATTTTTTGAAATTTACAATCAACCATTCGTCTGAAGGTCTAGCATTTCTGTACAATTTTATTTCTAAAACTGACCATGGTTTGTTTGAAACAAAGGTGTATCGAAAAGAATGCTATAGAAACACACTTTTATATAGATCAAGCATGCATCCTAAGTGGACTTTTAGGAATGTAATGAAAGGGCAAGAAATGAGAGTCTCACGTCTAAGTAATAAAGAAGGTGTTTTTATGGAAGGATTATCTGAATTGGAAAATAATTTATATCAGCGAATATAAAGAAAGTGAAGTCACTCCTAAATTAGAAGAAGTAAGGATGATGAGGGCTGATGGAGCGAAACCTTATTTTTCTTCTAGGACAGCAGATGAGTCGAGTCAGGGCTCAAATGAGGACAAGAACAAAGCTGTAAACATATCTATTTTGTATACTAGTGACTTTAATAAGGTCAGGGATGTGTTCCACAAGCACTGGCCACTACTTAGGACAGACAAAAAGACCAAAGAAGTAGTAGGAGAATACCCTAGAATTTGTTTTAGAAATAGAAAAAATCTTAAACGTATGTTATCCTAAAGACACGCTTAAACCGATAAGGAACATACAAGAAGGGACACGGATATGTGCTCACTGTAGTATGTGCCCATTCATTGAACAAACTAATGAGTTTACCATCCAGGCACACGAGTGGTACATAAAATAGGGGCTACAGCTACTTGTCATAGTAAAAATATAATATATTTAGCACAATGTGACTGCTGCTTGTATTTTTATGTTGCTAAAACCAACAGAACGTTTAGAGAGAGAATTAGAGAACACATGAGTAGTATAAGGAATAGGGATGCAATGAGTGCCCTCTCCAGATATATTGAAGGTAGTGGGAAATACCATGATTTTAAGTTTATGGTGCTGGAACAACTTATAATTGGGCCACAGATAGGAAATATTAAACATTTTACAGAAAGAAGTGAGTTAAGGTGGATACTTAAGTTAAGAGCAGAGAAATGGTTTGGATTAAATGGTAGGTTTTCTATATAATGTGCCCTGGAGGCACATGGACTACTTAGGAAATAGTCTTATACATGGCAGTATAAAGGATTTGACTTTATCAATGCACTGCTGCATGTGTTATTCCTCAAATACAATGTTAAAAGAGACTTTATCTGCCTAAGTTGGTAGTAGCTCAGATGGACATAAAATATCCCATGGCACCTATTGAAAAGAGTATGGAACGTTCCCCAGTTTCCTGGGCAAATTTTCCTTAAGTACCTTCTCAGGTCTCAGATGAAAATGGGCTACTAACCGGTTCAACAAAGAATATGGAAGCTAATATGAGCATCCTCTAAATGCATCTGATTTTCCAAATTCCCTCCTTTGCACTTGCATTTTGGTTGCACAGCTATACTTTTTAAATACTATACTTTGCCCATCCATTTAAGATCCCAAGACTGTCTCATGGTGTTTAATGAATGGAAGTTCAACAAATCCAGGTTATTTTCACACTCCTTAACATCCATCTCCATGATGACCCTTGTGGCCTTCCTCTGGATGCTTTCCACATGCTTTAGATCATTTTCTTGTAGTCTCTCCAGATGTGAACTCATGAATGGAAGAGTGATAAAATAACCTTGCTATCCCTGGAGTCAATACTCGAGAGAATTAAGTGTAATACTTCAGTGGCTGTTTCTACTGCTCCATTTCCTTGTGCCTGATGGTCAAGGGCTGGCATAATTGTCAAATCTAGGGGTTCATAGTTAAACATCCCCTAACTTGTATCCAACTATCACAACTTGTTTTTGTTTCTCCCCAAAATGCATTACCAAACACTTATCTGCACTGAATCTCTGTTTTTATCTCTGTGCTTAATAGTAAGGATCCTCTTGGATGCTTTAAGTCCCCCCCAGGACTGTGAGTGTCATTTTTCTGTCAACTACAGATAGTCTCATTCTGTAAGTCATGCCTTTTGACACACAGATGAATATACAGCGTAGTTAAGAGCATACGTATCGAGGCTTGCATCACTCCACTGACTACTTCCAAAGCCACTAATGCATCCTTCTTGCTACGACCATTTCATTTCTTCCTTAAAACCATTACGCTACACATTTCATATTTTCTGTCATACATTTATGCAGTAGTCTTCAGTGTTGTACTGATTTAAAAGCCATGAAATGCAAATACACCCCTTCCACAGTTCCATAGGTGTGTACCAGGCTAAACACCTAGGACCTTTTTAAGCCTAGCCTGGTACCCTTGATAAGTGTAAGCAGGAGCTTGGGAGATGAAACATTTACAAGCAAGAACCTTGGAGATGAACCATTTACAGACTTCCAATGTCCATTGAGACATAGGTGCAAACCAGGGATAAATTTCCTTTTCCCCATCCAATTGGCCAAATTACAATTGAATTGAGTTAGGGAGGAACATTTATAAATATATCTATCTATCTATATATATATATATATATATATATATATATATATGTATGTATGTATGTATAGATAGATATATACAGGTTTGATTCTTGGCTGGTGTGCCTTCTATGCAGAGTTTGCGTGTCCTCCCTGTGGTCACGTGGGTTTCTTCTGGGTGCTCTGGTTTCCTCCCACACTCCAAAGACATTCAATAGGTAGACTGGACACTCTAAATTGGCTGTAGGTAAGAGTGTGTGTGTGTGCGTGAGTGAGTAGTGTGAATGAACTACCACAGCAGGGCTAGCCACCCAGTCCTTGGCTCAAGATGCTTGTCACCACTGAAGTGATACCCTGATCCTATGTGCAAAATGAGAAAAAGGGGATGAGGATATATATTTATATATATATATATATATATATATATATATATATATATATATAGGTCCTCTACACATGGTCAACATTTCAGAATGTCGAAGACCATATGGCCAAGACCATATGATCGACATTCGAAATGTCGACCATGTGCAACCAGCATCTCCATGCAGTGTGGAATAGTAATTCTCTTAGATGCAGTCATAATTATAGCAAAACTTAGTTTAGATATTTTTCTTTATTTATTTGAGACTGTCCTGCAATGTTGTTTTAAATATTTCCTGTGGTTTTGAGCACTGATGTCACTGCAAATATATATTTAGTGTTGTCTTGTTCTTTTATTATTTATTATTAAATATATTTACATCTTTCATTGCAGCTGATCTTTGTGAGACATATTTCAGTTTTGAGAGTACTTGCAGATTTATTTGGTGACACTGTGGGCCACTCCTAATACCCTTGTTATTGGTCAGACTATTTGTATTAATATTAATATTACACAGTAGGATTGGGCACAATTTGTTAAGGGCCTTAAAGTAGCTGCTAAGAGTTGACTGGCAGCAGTGATAACTACCATATACTCTGGGCAAAAGGGGGCATAACTATTAAACCTGTGTCACTTTTTCCTAGGTGTCCTACTTTGAGCCACCCAGCAAAATGCAAAGTTATTAAGGTGGAGTCTAGGGTTGCCGGCATATGATACGACAGTGCAGCATCATGGTGGGTCAGAAATGCCAATGCAGATGGGATCTCAAGACAGGTTATGGGTTAATGTCTTCCCAGACAGCCTCTTGTCCATCAAGCTATGCTTCTCAAGGATCACTTGAAAACCTACCTTGAGTCTTCAAAGAGGGGAGAAATGTGATGATGTGAGGTATTGCCAGCTATGTCAGGAGAAGTAGGACAATGGCTGTGCAACATATGCCAGCATAGCTAGCTGGAGTTTTGTAAAGCATTATATGTCATCTGTCTAACAAATTGATTTGTAAAGGTGTTTTTGTTGAAAATGTATTTGTAAAGTTACTTGTGTTAAAAATGTACCAACAGTGGGTTCTGCAGGACAGAAAAGAAGCAAACCTGTATGTCAGACTGTATTGTAACTGTTGAAATTAATATATTGCAACAGAGGATACTGGAAGAGAAGAGGATATTATTATTCCAGCTAACTTTGAAAAATAGTCTGAAATTAAAATACCTGGTTTATACCATAAAGATTGTATCTTACAGTTCTGATTGGTGCCAGAGAGAAGATGTCTGTTAAAACCAGGACTAGGAATCCTACTGTATTGTCATTATGGGTGAACTAGTTGCTACCTTGGAAGGGTGGAAGTTTTTGAAATGTTTTTATAGCTTCCAGATGCTAGAGCACATCTTAGCAAAGCTCAATGTGTGTGTATTTTGACACATATGCACTAGATTCAGGTTCTAGTAACAGAAGTAGTATGGGAACAAGAGTCAAGTGACCAGATGTATGTGATGTCATTCTGTAATCCAGCACTGAAATGATGTTTTAATACTAAATGAGACAGAAGTCTCAGAGCACTGTTTTGGAGCTGACTAGACCAGTCACCCACTTAATTTTGCCTTGCACTAGTAAGTGAACTAGGAGACAGTAACTCTTTAGATCAGTCAGGAAAATATAGGGAGTTTAGTTAAGTATTGTTTTCTGTATCTCAGTGAACCTTTCCATCTGTGTTATTTTTAATATTTCCTGTTATTGAAACTTTGGTGTTTATTATAAATAGATAGTTAGTAGTTTCATGTTCTTTTATTATTTATGGTTAAATATAGTTAAACTTTTCATTCTGGCTGGTCTTTCTAATAAATATTTAACCATAGAGAGTACTTATATTTATTTTATGACACTGTGGCCATTCCTGAAAGCCTTGCAGCATTGGTTTAACACTACCATTTGTATCAGTATTAATTTTACTCAGTACAATTGGTTACCTTTGTAAGAGCCTTAGAGTAGCTGGCTTTGATGAAGTGTTCTGGTGACAGTATCTACCTTATAGTCAGGGCAAAAGGGCATAGCTGGTAAATCTGTGCCAGCATTTCCCAGGAGTGTGTCTGTGTAAAAATCAAATATCAAAGAGGGTGTCTGTCAGCTACTTGTAACAGGAACACAGAGCACTGGTTTCACAGAAAGGGAGGTGGAGGATTTGGCTTGGAACACTCGGCTGAGGACTCAACTCTAAAGCTGTGGTCAGTGTGGAGTGTTATTTGTGGCCTGGTGAGAGACAGGTGAAACCCATCCCCAAGACAGGAGTGTGTTCCCTGTGTGCTCTTAAGGGAAATTGTGCTTGATGCAGAGAGCTGCATCTGAAAATACTATGTTTATTTAATTTTTTTCTTTGTTCTAAGTGATCTTCCCTCACTGGTGTCTATGGTAAGGAATGTGGTTCCTTGATTACTGGCCCAGAGCAGAGATATCACAGTGAGTACAGTGAATTATACACTGGCACACATCCAAGTAGTGAATACAGTGGTATTATTCACCAGCACACTTCCTGGTAGCGAGTACAGTGACATTATACACTGGCATATATCCTGATAGTGAGTATAGTGACATCATATACCAGCACACATCCTGGTATTAAGTATGGTAAAATTATACTCAAGGGCATAGAGTGATAGCAACTGGAACCATCTCCTATCTCATCACTTACCCTTGCAAGGACTAGAGTGACATTATACTGCAGCACATAGCCTTTTACCAGAACAATTGTGTGCCACAACATACCTCTCAGTGACCTTTCCAGATGTTATGGCATTGAATGTGTCATCCCTCCAGGATACAGGCAGATTGACATAAACACACACACACACACACACACACACACACACACACACACACACACACACACACACACACACACAGACACTAGTACTGTATGTGCTTACATCATGCAGATAAGGTGCATTCATGACTGATACCTCATTCAGGCACTGCAGGTTAATATAATATGGTAACCTGGATATAATTTTCTACCTTGTCACAAACAGATCCTTCCACTTCCATCATTAAGGTTGCCCACACTGACATATTAGAAGGCTCCTGACAGAGGGAAGGAAGCCCCTTTATGCTGACACATTCCCTGCATTCTAAGAATTTAGACTGTTGCTGTCATATTTTCAGTCACCTGCCTGAAACTAAAACTGTCTCCTGAAAACAAAAAAATCATGCCATTATTTGTTCTAGTACATTAACCACTTGCAAAAATGGTGTACTCTGCAGTGTTTCCGTTTGAGTTTCCTAGGATCATTTGTGTCTAATAATTTTTTCCCTTTATTGTAAACTTAATTATTTTGCTGGTTTTATGGCCTCGAAAGACTTATATTCATGCAATGTCTAAATTTTCTCTCTTACACTGGGTATTGTATTCCAGACAGAATAAACCAATTCTTTCTTATAGCCCAGGTTTCATATTATTTTATATGTGTGCAACATCTAATCAGCAGGTGCAAATGTTTAGCTTTTAAAATGTCTAAATTTAGCAGGCTTCATTTAGGTGAAAATAATTCAAAAATCAGCCTAGATCTTAAGAGCTGTAATTAGCTGTTTCTAGCTGTTTTTCAACAGAATAAACCACTTAAGTACCTTGCAACATTTTTAAACTGCAAATGCTGCTATTATTGCTCAATAAGTGAGAACATTTACATAGCTTAGGGGCTATAAACTAAATCTATAAGTATCTTTGCAACAGAAGATGAACATCCTAGCCAAGAATCATAAGACTATTAAAATGTATTACCATAAAATATACATGATAAGTTAACACAAAATCACAACACAGAGAATAATGCAAGTTCTTCCATGTTTATGAAATGAAATTGTACTCAACATAAGTAACGGGCAGAGTTTTGTGTTTAGTCTCTCTTTAAGTGTGCAAAATGATATATTAATAAGGACTTACTCTACTCCCTCCCATCTTCATTTTTGTTGACAAATCTGAAAAAGGGCAACATCTGGTAGCCACTTTCTGAACAGATGGCTTCCACTACCCAGATGTTAACATACCTTGTAAGGTATAATAAAATATCTGAAATTGCATCCATGCTAATAAGCATTTGAAACTCTGCCCCTAGACTCATTTTTCACTCTGAATAATTACTGCATCTTCATTTGTCCACAGCACACTGATGTACCCAGAATATCTGTGCTGTTCTCTAGTTACTGTACAGTAGGCACCAAAATGCACTCATTAAGCTGTGACACCACTGCTCCACATCTCACATTTACAATATGAACTCTCTTGGACCATGATTGCTTACAGGTAGGATCAATTTTCCAGCGTTTTTCTTTAACATGTTACATTTCACATCATTGGTAACCAGCAGTAAAACAGCAAGCACCAAGCAAAATGATTCTTTATTGGCTAATTGCACATGTATTCATGTATATTACAAAGTGGGATCACTACTGGGATCTACTGATCCACTGTGTTGTGCTATGAAATATGCAGAACCATAAAACCACTATGACCTACCATGCAACAAAAGAAAAATACATACAGTAAGTACATGACTGCTAACCAAAGTGTCAGGGAAATATCCTGGAGAAACTCCTTGGTAAAGACTGCAAAATTACTTACTATTAGACAGGAATCTCTAACACATGTAATGCCATTACTGCTAAATTCACTTCCCCTTCCTTCTTTCCTCTAAGCTACCTCAAAAATGTGCTTTGGTTTTCAAAATGTTATCCTCTAGAAAGAATTTCTCCTTCAAGCACTGGAAGATGTGTCTTTTGATATCTGTTATTATACATGCATTAAGTGATGAAAATTTGGGGGTAACAATTTTGTTTTATGTTAACTGTTGTTTACCATATAAATGTGTTGAGCATTTCGACACTTTACAGTCTATAACCCTGGTCTGAGGCAAGGAGTGAGTTAGAGGAATATTAACAAGATAATGCAAATAATGTGACAAAGAATTGCAATATATGTAATACTTGTGACACAGTGCTGTCTGTGGTGCAAGTTTTTACATATGAAGTCATATCCAGAGAATACGTATAGAGTAATATTTGAGTCTGCAGACTACTCATGTCTTTAAATATATATACTATACAATTAATATACCTGACTGCAGATTATCTTAAAGAATGTTGCAGGAATAGAGCTGAGTTGAAAAGAAATAGGAATGTTGAGTGAGATATGTTCTAGACATGGAAGGTGAAGATGGATGTTAGAAAAAATGGCCTTGTATGGACAGATGTGCTTATACTTTAGTTCTAAAGGCATGGTGGTCTCAGGTACAGTATAGCTCATTAAGAAGTTAATTACACAATGGAAGATCAAAGAAGACACATTTCCTTCTACAGAAGTTTATCTTGGTTTGTTATAGTACTCCATACAGTAACATCGTCCTTCAGATGAAACATTAAACTGAGGGCCTCATCTCAAGCTGGTGGTAGTCTCACGTGGATGAAAATGATCCCAAGGCACCTATTGAAAAGAGCAAGGTAAATTCCCTCATGCCCTGGTCAAATTTGTGCTAGAAGAATGTGTGTTACCTTAGATCTGCCCTGAAAAGAGGCTAATAGCCTAGTGGGACTAATCCGGTTCACAAAAGATAAAAAAATAAATAAATAAAATCTACTAATGCTTCTTCCAGTGTAAGGTAGTTTGCAAACATAAAATTAATAACACTGACTATGTGCACATACAAAAAAGGCCTACACACATCTGTAAAGCTAACCCAGATTCTCTGTCCCCTTTCACGTATAACTCTTGCTTTCCTCAGCCTCTAACATCACTACACTCATTTCTCATTACATACTGCTATTTTTCTCTTCCTACTACTGAATCCTGCTATCCTTTTTCTGTTGTCGGCTATAGTCAAGGCACTCTATAGGAATGTCTTAAGTCTGACATGTATAAATATGTGTTCATTTAATATGCTCTGTGTATTGTTACATACACAAGGGCACCCTTCTACTAGTGCAATTATAATGAAACAAGTTCTTTTTAGAACTTTGAGGTGCACAGGGAATTTTACTTTCTCCCTTGGAGTTTTGAGTGTGATTGGCAGCAGATGGAGTCAGTAAAAGTGTGTATTTACACTTATAAGCTCCCCAGTTTGAGTTAAAGGCTTCAGACTGTTTATTTTATGCTTTTTCAGCTTCTCCTTTAGTTCTTTCAACAGCACTAAAGCCGCAATAAGTTTTTTTTTATTATTATTTGGACTGCGCCTCTCTCAAGTCTTTTTTGAAGACTTCTGAGATACACAGGGTGTTTTAATTTATCATGACTAGTGGAAGAAAGCAGGTGAAGTGGAGGACATTACTAATCCAAGGTAAATCTTTGTTTACTATTGCATATACTAGTACAATACTTTGTTATAAGTTTTGTTTCAAGCAATCCTTTGCTGGGGCATTTTGTGTAGTTGGTGTCATTATCAACAGAGATATGATTGATTCAATTGCTAAATTCAACAGCATCTCTGCCTAGTCATTCTCCATGTAATTGACTATCACATATATATTGCTGCAATATTTATTCTGAAGAACAATGTTACTGTGTGGAGTACTAAAGAAGATGCTATGTAGAGAACTACAGAAAGTCATGTGTGGAGTAATACAGAAGACACCTTGTGGAGAACTACAGAAGATACTGCTGTCTGGTAATTGATAACTTCTTGAACAGCACTTGGTATGTTGGGAGTACTACAGTAAATACCGCTGTCTGGTAATTGATAACTGCTTGAACAACACTTGGTATATTGGGAGTACTACAGAAGATACTGCTGTCTGGTAATTGATTACTGCTTGAACAGCACTTCGTATATTGGGAGTACTACAGCAGATACCGCTGTCTGGTAATTGATAACTGCTTGAACAACACTTGGTATACGGGGAGTACTACAGCAGATACTGCTGTCTGATAACTGATAACTGCTTGAACAACGCTTGTTATATTGGGAGTACTACAGCAGATACTGCTGTCTGGTAATTGATAAGTGCTTGAACAACACTTGGTATATTGGGAGTACTACAGCAGATACCACTGTCTGGTAACTGATAACTGCTTGAACAACACTTGTTATATTGGGAGTACTACAGCAGATACCGCTGTCTGGTAATTGATAACTGCTTGAACAACACTTGGTATATTGGGAGTACTACAGCAGATACTGCTGTCTGGTAACTGATAAGTGCTTGAACAACACTTTGTATATTGGGAGTACTACATCACATACTCTGTCCGGTAACTGATAACTGCTTGAACAACACTTGGTATATTGGGAGTACTACAACAGATACCGCTGTCTTGTAACTGATAACTGCTTGAACAACACTTGTTATATTGGGAGTACTACAGCAGACACCGCTGTCTGGTAATTGATAACTGCTTGAACAATACTTGCACCTTACTGAACACAGAACAATTTAGTTCTTACTGTGGAAATGACCTCATTGATAAGGGCTGCTGCCTTCTGATCTGTCATTTTTTAACTGAGAGTGATTATGCCTGTAACACATTTTCATACTTTATTAAATTGTATAAGAATACGAGGGAAAAGAGCTTGAATGTAGTGAAACTGAAATATTAGTCTCTCTCATTTCTTAATTTAAATCTACTACCTGCTGTATTTTGGATTGCAAAGTATTAGACTCTGCTGCTGGTGAAGAGGATAAACTTGCCAATAGCAATTGCTTGCATCTTCCAAGAGGAGGAAAATAAATCTTCTAGTCTCTGACAAGGATAAAGTTTCACCTAATCTAGCTATACAAACAGCTTGTAATTCAAATAATGTTAGCATTGCCAAAAAGTGTAAATGTAGGCACGATTCAGACATGCTAAATGTGCTCAGTGATAGTAATTATGGGATATGATGTACTATTGGGGAGTAACCTGAAGCAAACTAATGTTTGAAATCCATGTACTATGGGGAGTGCAGTCTCATAGTGATTTCCCAGTTGTTAGCCATTTTAGATGACCATATCTAAAACATTGGTGAAATTTAAAATCTGGAAGTTTGCAAAAGCCAGGAAAGTACAGTTGTTAAAAAAAAACATAACAGTTGATGTATGAGTAGACAGATGGGACATATCTTGCCATTTGTGCAATGGGCATACTTATTGGCAGAAGTATGTGATTCTGTAGCCAGTAGCCTAGATACTCCCCAGAGTGGATTAAATTTCCATGAGGCTTTATGTAATGCATTTCTGACAGCATGTATACAGATTCAGAAAGTGAAGTGATAGCTGTGTATATTTTTAAATAAGAAAAAAAGAAGGAAAACAGAGAAACTAGTGGTCGTAAAACTTTTTTGATGTGCTCAGTCACAATCATTCCCAAAAATCATAGTGGTGAGGTTGGAAATAGACAGATTCCTATGCTTGCTCATTTTTTATTATTTTTAAACAAGAACACCTCATTGCTGTCTCCATTAACAATCTGGAGTCCACTGGATCCAGCAGTTTTTTTAACCAAGATTTTGAGTCTGTAATGAATATGGGAAAATATTTTTTTCTGGTATTATTTATTATCAACTGGTTAAAGGTGCACAGTTGTATAGTAACAAAGAATTTTTGTAAGTCGGTCTGCTGAAATGTGCTAGAACAAAATATAAAAGTGTTAACTGTGCATAACATGGATTCCAATTATTTTACATCAGTTGTGAAGATGCAGATAAAGTAAAGAAAGTCAGAACTGTGAAATACAGATCCTCTAAAAAGGGTACATATTGCTGTTTTGGCAGGGCATCAGTGTAAAATATATATGCATATATAGATACAGAAATCTCTCTCTCTATTCAATATATATATATATATATATATATATATATATATATATATATATATATATATGGGTCTACTTCAGAAGATCGACAGACCATTTGATTGACATTCATTTGGTTGACAACCAGTATTCAAGGCACTTAACAGGGATTTGCCCCTCTTCCCAATGTTGTGTGACCCTGGAGTTGATATATATAGTTGGGGGGGTGTGGGGGGTGAAGCCCCTCATCTATTTTCATTTAAAATGTGTAGTTTTTCTTGTATTTTCATGCTTTTAAACGAAAATAAGTGGGGGGCTTCACCCCCCCACACCCCACCCATTGGGAGGGCTGTGCCCCCCACAACCCCCCTAACTATATATATATCAACTCCAGGGTCACACAACATTGGGGAGGGGGGCAAATCCCTGTTAAGTGCCTTGAATACTGGTTGTCGACCAAATGAGCTGTCGACCAAATGAATTTCGATCAAATGGTCTGTTGATCTTGTGAAGTAGACCCATACATACATATATATATATATATATATATATATATATATATATATATATATATATATACATATATATGTATATGTACGTGTATACATGTGTGTGTGTGTGTATAAGAATGATAAGTAATGAGTTAGAGAGTAAGATCATGAAAATAATATATCACAGGCAGATGCTGGAATCAGTTAACATGGTAAATTTAGAATAAACAAAATAAACATTTAAATGATTCTTGCATGGTTAAAGTTCCAAATGCTTAGCATCCATAAACACAGATTAATACAAATTTAGTTTTAATTTCAACACCAGGTCTGGAGGCATATGCAAGCAACACACAATTAAACAGCAACAGTGTGGCTAGCAGAGTTGAATAATTAAATATACGCCTGAGTAACACATGCATTCATTCTCTTGATTACACCCCCAAGTATATTTGCACAGGCTATTTGACTTAGAGCACAATGACCTCAGCAAACCTATGATACAGTGCTAATACATTCTTATTCATTATATCTCAGTGGGGTCCCACTGCTACAATCAGTGTTAAGGGGCTTCTAAAGCCTCCATTATTTACTTCCTCCATTTTACTTCTTTCTTTCTTTCTACACCCCCCACCCCCACAAAGTTCTTTGTGTACCATGAAGTACTTTATGGAGCCAATAGCGTGCCATCCATCTCCTTTCTGTATCAACTGGTATATTTTCATTAATCCACTTCCAAAAACTGTACATTAATTAAGAGAAGACATAATACATACTCCACACATACAAAGCTTTCTAAATATATCATTATCTGCAAATGCATACATTTCCACATAATTATTTCCACAAATTTCTCTCTGTTAACCAACTTAGGTAAGGACATAATCAAGTTAATTATACTTGATAGCCTTCAAAAGTACCTACCTTCTGTTTCTACCTCTAAACTGATAATAGGTTGCTATCACATTTTTTTTGGTGGGGGGGGGGGCTTTGCTCCAGTAAGAGCCATTCTTTAATCTAGCTGAATAATATATGCACAAGCTATCATGCTAACAGCACTTGTGAAAGCACCCAATTACCAAATGATTGTGCAGGTGCTTAAACACAAATGCTAGTGAGTTAACAGTGCACTAATAATCACAACACTGGTTGTCAGTGAAGTAGGGTTTAGCCCTGACCAGTGCGGTTAACCTACAAGACTGAAGCCCCATGCTGGGAATATTTTTCCTTTGAGGGTGAAGATGGAATGAATACATATTGCTGGAAGCCCCATGACTAATGTGGTTTGCCTACAAAGTTAAAGCTGGAATGACTACATTTTGCTGAGACTCTGCAAACTCTACTCTAATTCACCTTTGATTGGAGGGTTGTTGGTATTCTAATGTGAAATCAATTGATATAAAATATATATTTCTCATCTTTTATTAAAACAACTTTATTATGCAGTGGTCTTCTTTTCACTAAAATTAATGTATCCAGACATCTGCAGGTCAATTGTTAACATTTTCTTGTGGAATGAGTTGTGCCCCCTATAACCACCAGTTTGGAAGGCTTTGCTCCAGCATCAAACTTATCTAATATAACAAGCTCAACTGTTATATTAAGATGGGAAAAGGAGCAAAATTCAGTAAAAAAATTAAACAAATTTTCGATTTCAATAAAATGAGGGAATCATCCTGTCCGTCACATTCACTAGTTAAGTATACACATATATCTGTACCTGCTCACTCTGATAGAAAGGCTCTCTTTTTAACTTGTACTAGTGGTGTTGTGGCATTAAATGACTACAGTTGTAATTGTTTATGTAATGGAGATAACAGACCTTGGTTTGCTGTTGAATGCAGACCGTCTTCATTCCAGAAGCAAAGTTACTTTTTCTGTGATGTATGTTTATGTACTTATTATCAGTTCTTGATGGCAGTTAGTTTGAGCAGTTTTAATCAGTTTGCTGAAAGGATCTTTTTTGCAGTATTAAGTGTGAATGAATGCAACTAGAGGATCCATTTTTAGCCATGTCTGAAGGTTACTTTTAGAAGTGGTGTATAATCTTTAACAAGGCTTCACTGAGAAATAATCACTCATGCCAAATGAATGATATGATTGTAACCTTATTTGCCTTTTATGTTATTGTAAAACTACATAATTGTTAAAGTCATGCCTTCTCATAATGGATTTTACTATAAGTAGAACATGGCACATAAAGCAATGTGAGGAATATTTTTCATCACTATGCCAATTTAAAGCATTTGTTATCAAGTACTCCTTTATTTTATTTATGCGTTAGCCAGGAGGACTACTCTGTTGCACCTTTTCAGCCATGACCTGGGCCACTGGCATAAAATACAAACACCAATACAAATTCAGGTGTACTTTCAATACCACACAATGCAAAGGTGTTACAAGAGTACCAATTGTGGATGTTATAACCTAAAACACTAAATTACAGTTAAAATATCAACAAACTCATGGTAGATGTGTCAACAACACTTATGGCAGCTAAATCACACAGAAAAAATCTGTTTCAGTTACAATACCAACATCCGTGTTGCAGGCATGTTCATCTGGCTAATGCAGTGCCAAAAAACAGCTCTGTGGCACCTATAACAACACTATAAATTCAGAGGAACATTAAACACAAATATTGAATACCAGTGCTGAATGTCAGAACTGCATGACAGTGTAGCATGAGAGAGTAACATGGTGATAAAAGAAGGAAATGCCTTTGTCACCCATTGTCTTCCCAGCACTAACATGTATACTCAGCCTGCTCTTCAATTTCAACCATTGCTGCACATTTTTTATTTTGACCTAAAGCTAAATCTAGCAGGTAGGGCAGACTTTACTAAATGCCCTCTTACCTCATACTAAATTAAAGGATGGAGTACTGATCCACTCAGTACTCCACAATTCACTTCTCTAATCATTGACATCACCCCCATCACTATAATTCTGTGTGTTTTACCCTATAACCATGCATCATTCTAGTTATGCAATCTCTGTCTTAATCATAGCCACTGCAGTATTCCCAGCAGCCACCTGTGCAGGACAGAGTCAAAAACCTCAGTGAAGCAAGTACACCATGCCATCTGATGATCCTCTGCTCAGTTTCCTGGTTACCCAGTCATAACAAACACTTGATGTCAAATGGCATCAGAAATACTTGGTCTAGAGATCTAAACTTCTTCCTCAGCATTAACAGAATGGTTTAGAGGGACAGGTACATCTGACAGATGATACGGCT
This sequence comes from Protopterus annectens, assembly GCF_019279795.1. Classification (NCBI taxonomy): domain Eukaryota; kingdom Metazoa; phylum Chordata; order Ceratodontiformes; family Protopteridae; genus Protopterus; species Protopterus annectens. The sequence goes on along the minus strand of NC_056733.1, from coordinate 1,895,072,652 downwards.
ACTCTAACAGACTCCCTATCCATATAAAACAAAGCTCATCCCTGTCCATATTCAAGCACAACTTGAATTTATGGATGGATATTAGAAAAGTTACCCCTAAACTGCCTCCTGTACTACTAAGTGTCAGAGGCAGCTCATAAATTCTTTATACCATGCATTGGCACCCTCAAATTATCTTTGGCATGATCTCAGTTATTCCCATTTGAGGTAATATATAATTATCAGCCACTGGATGGATAAGGCTAATCTAACTTCAAATGGGCTAGGTTAATTCAAGCGTCAACATGGAAACTGACTAGGCTTAAAGGGGCCCATAAAGGCAACTAGCTTTTTACTTACCTATGAACATACAGAATTGGGCCAGGTTTGACTTGCTCCTTGTAGCCATTTATACTTGATATTTTGCTGCTTGAGACTACTGTCTTCTAGAAAAGCAACTGTCCATTACTTTAGTGATCTTTTCTGTAGCTTTCCCCATGACTAGTCAGAGTCTCTGCCAGATCATCTAGTGCCCCAGGAACACCACCAGACTAGTGCCCCACTATTGATTGCACCCACAGCAGTTTATACCCAGGACAGCTACTCCCTTCACCCAGTCTTAATTATGTCTCTGCCAGTATTGTTAGAATAATAGCCCTTTATTTCCGCAAATGTCTCCTGTCTTCTTAGCCAAACTCCTTATACTGTATAGTATTGCTACACAGCCATACACAGAATCACTACTCTTTATTAATCCATTGTATTTGCCTCCTAGATTTTCCTTCCATCTATGGCTTGAGTATCTTCTTCCCTTTCTAATTATGTGACACCCATCTGTCTTAATTTACAGGTACAATCACTGGGATTTAATTTTCTAATCTAGCAATAAGTACTGCTGTCCATTCTTGGCCAAGATGGAGCCTGTCCCTACTACAAATCTGGTCTGTCTTTTAGATCTGTCCCCATCTTCACAAGTTCTTCTTCTCTCTATCTACTCCCTAATCCTCATCTTCCTTGTTATGTTGGCTGCAGAAACAAGTAGCTCTTCTGAAAAGGTGTCCACATCCATGGTGGCCATAAAGTATCACATCTGAGAAGACTTCACAAATTCGTTGTCCTTAAATTTCTCCACAGTCTCAAACATACATATATACATACATGCATACATACATGCATACGTAAATCTAGTTAAGAGCTGAATAATACATCTGATTTATGCTTCACTGTGAGTACAGTAGCTGATGACTCTGAAAAGGTACTGTCTGCAGCATTTCTCAATGTTGTTGGGAAGGGTTCCTTTAAAGTATTTAAGTTTTCTACTTTTCCTGAAGAGACGAAAGACAACATAACAGCAACTAGAAAAAATTCAAGAATTATAACAAATTTAGAGAGAACTTGCAATTTATTAACCATTTGTTTCTTTCCAAAGTACAAGGTTCCACAATGAGTATTATTAATGCCTTCCCTATTCATAAACTAAAGAATCACAGCAAAAATTGTGAATTTGGTGAGTTGCATGGTTTGTTCATAAAAAGTAGTTTGTGTAATAAGAAACAATGAAACAGTGGATAGGCTTTAAAAAAGTCCAAATGATCTAGCAAAGAAAATCTATTGCACAATGTGAAAACGGGTCTACTTCACGATGTTGAAAGCTACGCTAGTTTGTTTTTATTTATTTATTTTAAACGTTATTCGATGTTTTCCTACATCGATCACTAGAGGTCGACCTTTAGTGATTCGATGTAGTAAGATTTCGATAACATGATATTGACGCCGTGAAAACAAATGTAGGAAAAAGATGTGGGAAAGATAACACGAGTTATATAAAATGGCAAAAGGGAAAAGTAAATAAACTAGTCTAACAACCATGGAGATAAGAAAGCTTTGAGGTATATACAAAATATTATGCTATTGAAATTCAAGCCTCATATACTAGATGTGGCCACAAGCACAAAAAAGCTCTTTTCTACCTTTACCAATTGTTTAGAATTTATAGTAGAAAGAAACATTTTTTCAAAGATGTGTAAAAGCAACAACATATGTACAGAAGAATCTGGATGTTGTTGAACAGAAATATGAAAATTAACTGTTTGCTGAGGCATATATCTCCAGTACAAAATGGATATGGTTATTGGGATCTGCCATCATGTGGATGCTATGGGGTAACAGTTCTTTAGAGTAAATGTTTCGTTCCTTAGAATATAATGACAATAGTTGCACCTACCACATTTGTTCGTACCTAACTTCAGTGCAGGTTTGCGCTTTTCTAGCACCTCCTTCAGGTTACTGTACACTTTGTAGACAAATGTGGGTTTGTCTCCTAAGTAGTGGTGCAAATCATTGCCAAGTTTAAGAATGGCCCAATTATGGGTGATGATCTCCTTAACCAGAGTACTAAGTCCATCGAGTTTAATGGTCATCCCAAGGGAAAAGTTCCCAATATCGGCCAATAGGTGAGGTTTCCCCAAAACACATATAAACTTGATTTGAGTATGAGTTGTTAGTTCTGATGAAGTCCTGGAATGGACAAATATATATGTGTGTGTGTGTGTGTGTGTGTGTGTGTGTGTGTGTGTGTGTGTGTGTGTGTGTGTGTGTGTGTGTGTGTGTGTGTATGTATGTATATATATATATGTGTGTATATATATATATATATATATATATATATATATATATATACATATATATATATATATATATATAGATATATATCTAATGATTCAAAAGAGAACTGAAGAATCTAAACTGGTATATTAGAAGAACTGTTTGGAAGCAACAAAGACTGAACCAGTGCAGATCTTAAGAATTTTAGTTATGCCTTGATTTAAAAAAGGAGTTTGTTCCTGTTGTTGTTGTTTGGCTTTTCCTGGTTAGGGGTTGCCACAGTGGAACTCCGGTCCGCTAATGATTGGCAGTAGATTTTTATGGCGCCATGTTGCCAGCCCGACACCCAACCTTCAGCGAAGGTATGCCCATTCACCCATGTCTTTCGGAGGCCACTCGACCATGGGGAGGACATGCAGACTCCAAACAGAAGACACTCCAGCCGAGAATCGAACAGGAGAACCTCTTGCTGTGAGGCAACAACGCTACCGCTGTACCACCGTGGATCCTGTCATGGCATTTAAAAACCAAATATATGGAGGAATTTAAATAAGAAAAAATGTAAATGGATAGTTTCAATAGTTGATTATGATACCAAAGACTAAAGTTCAATTTATTAAAATGTTTTTAAATCTGTGCAAAAGTTATCTTTTTTTGGTGTAAAAACAACCAATGATATGATTAGTGTAAGTTAAGATTAACTGCAAATGATCAGAAAATGATCTGAATGTGCCTGTATTAGCTAGCTAAGTAGATACTAATTAACAACTATTGCATAATATATATGGTTGAAACCTGTGAATAAACAGCAGGAATTTAGTTTCTCAAGTGAAAGATCAACTAAAAAGTAAACAGGTGATTGCCTGACGTTCCTAAATGCATGACGTACAACAGCATAGTTGGAGGCATACTTGGGGGTCTCACTTATAGGTCAGAGTGGGAATCTGGGCCAAAGAGAATCTGCAGTCTTAGATTTTGACTTTATCTCTAGTTCATTGCTGGAAGGGTGATATAGGCTGTATATACGTGTTGGAGAAAATCTAGAAAGTACCGTTTCAGTTCCTTGGAAAAGCCAAGGGAGCTGTTGTTGCCATTTTCCTTTTAGATACACAGAATAAAATGTGTAACTTTTTGTGTCTATTGTCTCCACTGTTTCTTTGAACTTACAAAAATATGTCAGTGGTAACCTTAGATAATAACACATGGCTACAATACATTTCTTGTTATGTGACAACATATTTTTTCTAGAAGCTGATAGTTAATAAACAATGGATGCTAATCATATTTTCAATGACTCAGGTGTGTAATAAGTGTTCAGGCAAACATCTGAATACACTACATATAGTAAGCCATCTTCAGGAATGCTCTGTCAGGTAGCTAGCAGTTGTAAAAAAAAAAAAAAAAAAAAAAATCAAAGAATAAGTCCTACCGATATCCAAGGATGCTTGAGTGCTTCAGAAGCAGTGATCCTTTTGGCTGGGTTGATCGTTAACATTTTGTTGATGAGATCTTTGGCTTCAGGGGTGACTGTGTCCCACTCTGGAGAAGGGAACTAAACAAAAGTGACAAAATCATGCATTATGTTTCATATGTTTAACATATTAGTTTGTAGCCAACAAGTCATAGCATTTATTGATCTTATAATTCTGTACATACGGTATGAAGCAGATAAAGAACCATAGTCATACAAATCTCCATTTATCACTTTTCCTGGCAAACCAGCTTTGCTTATTATATCATTTCTAGAAATGAGGGCAGTGATACCTCACCTATGAGCATAATTTCATGATTAATGTGGCTAGGCATGCACCATTTTGTTCTTATTTCTGGCTTTTCTTTTTAATATAATGTTATTAGCTCCCAGAACTCCCAACATCGCAACATCACTGTCCGCTGTTATTAAATAATTGCTATGAAACAACCATAACGTCAGACAAGAATCTAAAAATTACAACATAAGCCCATAAGGCACATCGGCAAAGTACATTTTTAGACCACCAACACAGCTCTCCTTGAGTATAGATATTTTAAAAAAGGCTGAATCATAAAACCTAAAATCCCCTTGAATATAAGTCATTTAACCAAAGCTCAGATAATCAAAACTTGATTGGAAAAAAATTATGCCAAACAGGCAACTGGAAATACATTTTATACGTGGGGAGCAAAGGCCTCATTACCCCCACCCTCCCACAAGAAGGGGTCTACATTTAGACACCTGCCAGTCATTGTAATTAACCTGAGGGCCATTCCTATGCTTGAATTAAAAATGGTTTATGAATTGCCTACTCAGTTTATCAGCCTTGACCAAATTTAGTCAAACAGTTCTCAATAGAACAACTCTCTACCAGTCAACAACTTAATGTATCTTAATGTTTTATCAGTTAGTAAGCCAAGTAGGAATGCCTCTCATTCTCAATTAATTTAGTAGACTCAGCATTTGGTTTACTTTTGGGATTTTCAAATGTTTCATTTTGTGCATCAAGTTTACTGAAATCAACCAAACTAGTACAGTAACTGAACAGTTAAAGCATGTGTTTGAATTTTTTTTTGTCAGCTTTCCCTTTAAGAAGTTAACAACTGTTAAGGAGAAAGTACAATATAAAATGTCATTGTCCAAGTCTATAAGGTACTTCTTTAAGCCCTGAGATATTTAAATATCCCTAACATGCACTTTTTCAAGTAATAAAACTTTTAAATAAGCCCATTTGGCATTTCCTATTTAAGATTTTTAAATACATATATAATTCACAGTTTATTGCAGCTTTTATTTATAATCCTGAAGATTGTAGGATACCTTCCATACCATGGCTAATTATTAGGATTTGATAAACAATACCTACATTTTGATGTCTGAAGCTCAAAGGTTTTTAATTAAGCTCCTGCTTAAAAATGGCAGCATCTTGCTTTAATTTTGTGAAACAATTAGTGATGATAATTTTATATTCTTTTTGGTGCTCCCGCAAGCCATTCAGTCTATCTCATGACCTCATTGTCCATTTGCTTCCCCATCTTAGCCAACTGTGCCCACTATAGGTGTCAAGGTGAGTGGCAAGTGATAAAGGGCCATCAAATAAAACAAACCCTCTGAAAAAAGCAGCAAAAAGGGAAAATTCTACCAATTCCACTTTATTTACCTGTAACAAACGGATTGAGTGCTTTCATACACTTGTAACACAACTTCATTTAAATCCAAGTTACAGCTAAAAAAATCAGTTTAAATACCCTAGGATTCAATCAATTATTTAATTAAACACCCACCCTAATTAATTCTCAAAGACTCAGTAAAAAATTAATTTAAATAACATATATTGTGTTTCCTCCACATACCAACAACAAATAAATTCTTAAAACAATACTAAGTTAATAAACTAAACATTTTTATATAAACACTATTAAAATACACTAACAGTATAAATATAATAAGTGTCTAAAAAACTTTTATATGTAAAATATGTCACATTTAAAAATAATATGATTTGAGTGTAAGCGCACCAGCTATCGAAATAGATTCATTCAAGCCAGGGGGAACTGTGGCATTTAACCTTAGTTGCCAAAGCAACTCCTTATAGTCAATAAGATCGCCCCACGGCCCCCCCAATATTGCTTATAAACTGTATCAAGCCCCAAAAATAAAAATCTGTGGTTAGGAAAATTCTTCAAATGACAATAGTGACAATAGAGGGAATTACTAACTTTTTTATTCTTTATGTCATTTAAATGTTCGTGAATCCTCTCTCTGAATTGACGGACAGTTTTTCCAACATAAAAACATGGGCATTTTTGATACAATGCTATATAAACTAAGCCCACTGTCTTACAATTAAAATTAAAGGAACTTTTAATGTTGAACCTATTAGCAGTGTCAGTTTCTAATAACCAAACACACTGTTTACAACTTCCACATTTAAAAGTACCCCACTTATTGTGGCTCAAAAAATCTAAACACTTGTCATCCGCTTCCAACATGTTTTTTAAACATCTAGCCCTTCTAGTTACAAACCTAGGTCTTTCCCCCAGGATTAAAAGGGGGATTTAAAGGGTCATCATCCTATGTACAGCAGTTTTGTTTTGCTTTAAGCAGTTAAGTTCTCCCATTGTGTATCTTGATTACTGCTTCAGGGTGAAATGTAAAAGTGCATTGTGGGACATTACTTATCCAAGCAAGCAGTTGTAATTTCCTGGCAGCCTGACCCCTCCCCCAACCAGGAAGTTGGTTCTTCCCAGTATATTCACTAATGTCCACCAGAGAAACAATTGGCAAGACTTGCAATGATAAGACAGAGCCCTCTACCTCAGATAATCAAACCAGCTTTTTTCCCATTCCTCCTTAACTCCCACCCATCTCCTACAGGGCCAGTGCTACTAAATGAACCCAGGTTAATAAGGATTGAAATCATTGTTCCATTTCCTTAATGCTTCAGAACCAGTTCTCGAGTAATATGTATTGTATGCCCATAGCAGGTGAAAAATTATTGAATGTACAGTTACTCACATCATAGGCTCCGGCCTTGATCTGTTGATATAGGCGATGTTGATCTTCATCCCAGAAAGGAGGATATCCAACCAGCAGAATATACAGAATAACACCTAAGTGACAAATATAGATAGAGAAGAGGTGTTTAGATAAGAACTATTCACACAACAATAGAAGAAACTGATCTCTCTACCCTTTGTTGCACTTTGCAGAGGCAGTTGCAATAACCATTTATTATTGCTATAATTCAAATTGTTAGACAAACTAGATACCTTTTTTATTTATCCTCTTCTGTAATATTTGTTAAACCCAATCCACAATCTTATTAAGATGTTCTTACTGTTAATGCTGCCAGCATATGTCTTTCCCTGACTACATGTAGCAGTGTGCAACTAGACTCTTGAAATATGACTTCTTTTCACCTGTAAAATTCACATGACACAGACACAAAATAATAAAAGCCATGAAATATCCTGCCTGATTTTGAAATATTGCTAATACGTCAGTCACCAAAGGGAAATGGGTAAGGGTTACAATTCTACCTTCCAGCTACTTATTAGAATGAAATGTGGCACTAAGTAATAACTCTCTATCCCTCTAAATCAATGTGCGGTTAATAAATTCTCTGACTTACCAGCTCCTTTAGCAAAAATGGATGACGTCATGACTTTTGCAACAGCAATCTGGGTTCAATTAATAGCCTGGGTGCACAGATCAGATAGTGTCAAAGTGGTGACTTAGGAATCATAATTATCAGCCCACCAACCACTGTGGCATGGTGACTTAGGAATCATAATTATCAGCCCACCAACCACTGTGGCAAAGTGGTACATGTTGGTGCACATGGAGGAGCCAGGCGGCCATGTTTTCACAAGGGGCACTCCATCAGTGCCATTAGCACTAAGCATTAACTTAATTGTCATGGTCTTTGGGGGTACAAGTTAGGAAAACCACGTCTGGTCTCCATTTCTTTCTCCTCAAAAGAACAAGTAGGCTGTCAGGCTGTTACTCTTGGGTGAAATGAACTAACTAACAGGGTATCCAGATAGGAGGCCTGATAGTCATTGCAGAGATGGCAAAAAAATGAGGCTAGCAAATATAATCTGTAGTAACATGGTAAAACAATTGGAGAAACTCAAGTGTCTGATCGCAAATTTGGTAAAAAAGATTTAGCTCAGGAGAATGAGTGGTTATCTCATATAGTTTACCGTTAGCCTGAATAATAACTTTCCAATGTATGGCACCCTGGAACTGGTCAACAGAACTAACAAAGTGGAAACATTTAAATAATGGTTGCTTGGACTGTTTCAAGGCCATTTATATGGTCGCATGGGATCAATAAGAGTGAATCACTGTCTCCCTCAGAATACTATAGGTCTCACAATCCATAATCAGCCATTCCAAATGTTTCAAGAAGAAAACAAAATTTTCATAATCCATGAATTGTTTGAATGTTGGATGCTCTCACATTCCACAGCTGTGGAATGTATTTTCATATTCACTATAGCAGTACCGATGAGCAAATGCATCTCTGATGGAACACATGATAGCCAAGGAATCAATAACCTATGTCATAGACTTACTAGAACAGGAGATTTACACGGTCTCTCTCCAGACATGGGGAACTTTTGAACTGATTGCCATGGCACCTTTTTTCCACCAATGGCATTTTTTACAAGCTCAAATTTCTCTCCTGTCTTATAAACCCTTGCCTCTCTTGACTTAAGATGATTGGTCAGCTTACAAATCCTAAACGAAGCACCCATAGTTCCAACAGATCCCTATTGTAAATGACAATTTGTCGGCTGATAGGGAGGCAGGTCATTCAAATCTCAGGACAAAGACCAGATACATCTAACCTGAAGCATAACTTACATATTTACTGTGGTCTTCTCTAGACATTGGAAACTGGTGGGCAAAATTCCCAGCAGACCATGAGTTGACCAAGACATTAAGCCTTTTAGAATTGTAGCTACAAAGGAAGCTCAAGCTCCAGAAAGACAAATTGTAGTATTTAACAAATGTATGTATGACTAACTATGTAGAAATAATCTCTTCCCACGACAAATTTCATAGACAGGCTGTGGATGTGGCCTGAGCTCTGACAGTGTGTGCTTTCAGCCTAGTGCTCAAGGGTGTGTCATAGGACAGTAACAGTAACTAATACAATTGAACATCCATGTTGATAGGGTAAGCTCAGTTACTTGACAATGGAAAAGGATGGAAACAGACAATTGCTCATCTTTTTTGAAATCCTTTGTGTGAAGAAGGTAAAATCAATGTTGTTTGTGGGTGTGCAAGCAAGGCAACTGGTATTCACCTTTGTTAGAAAAATTTGTGAAGAAAACCAGTACATGAATGGGCTGACTCAAATTCCCTTCAGTGGCTACTTTTGGCATAGATGAAGGGTTATCTCTAAGCATGACTCTATCGTGATGGAAAATCATGCAAGGGAATTTAGAAGCTAGAGCATTCATTCATGATACTATCTTTGCAGAAGTAATGGCTACCAGAAGGATATCCCTCCAAGTCAGAAATGTAATATCTGCAGAATTATCTTATCCAAATGAAGACGTAGTTAAGCTTTGGAGTACAAAATTCAGATCTCAAATACGAGTAGGGCAAACCAAGGGTGGCCTGTAGTGTAAAACTCCTTTTAGAATGCTTTAGATACTTTAAAAGGCATTAATCATGAAGAAGAAAATCCCAGATGTCCCAGGGTGACATGGCAGACATGGGGACTTTTACCGAAGAGTGGCTAGCCACTTTATTGACTATGTCTACTACAAAGTAAACACTTGTAATATAGAAGATGAAATGGGTTAAGTGTGGGGATTTAATAACCATGTGAGGCTGCCTGGATGCTACATAAGGAGAAATTGTCTTCTCTTGAAGTGAGGACACAATGGGCGGACCCATGGCTGGTGTAGCCAGAACAGGGCTATGAGAATGAAATTTGCTCTATATGTCATGCATTTCTGTAGCTCTCTAGTTAAAAGTGGAAATATGGACAATGCATACAGTAGACCTGGGGTCGAAATGTAGGGCAATGTATCTCTTGGAGGCTGTTCCTCTTGGGGTAAAATGGTGGAGAATCGGTTATATTTGGCGTTGAATTGTGAAGCAGCGATTACAACAGGGTTTCCCCCAACTCAGTGGTGCAGTGATGCAGTGGTTAGCATTGTCACATCACAGCAGGAGGTTCTCTAGTTCAGTTCTTTGCTGGAGTGCCTTCTGTGCAGAGTTTGCATGTCCTCCCTGTATTCGGGTGGGTTTCCTCTGGGTGCTCCTGTTTCCTTCCACATTCCAAGACATTTGTCTGAAGCATTTCTCTAGGGGCTTCTACTGAAAATAGGCTCTGTCCCAGTCAAACTTTCCCAGTAAACAAATGTTAGATAAATTAATAAATAAATACATAAAAATAAATAAACTCTGAAATATCGTCTGGAATACTGCAACATTGAGAGGCCATTTGCGTAAGAGTAGTATTTGTCTGCTCAACCTGTCTGCATTCACAATGGATGTCTCCTGGTATGTGCATTATTAAAAGGAACAATGTAATGTTACAGCCTATTCCAAAACAGTTCTGCCTTCTCTGCAAAGGAAGGTACGAGCATGTTCTGCCTTGCGTATTACCTATCATACCTCTGCCTTGTTATTGGAGTGGATGGAACTGCACCCTAGGGAAAGTCAGTCCTGGAACGTGCAGCACTAGGTGGGCTGCTCTTATTTCTAATACATTGACATGTGATTTGGCCTCTTTTGGTATTCATGTACCATGGGCTGTCATGTCTTAAAAATATTACTCACTCCAGAGTGGATGTGTTTATCATTACCAAGGCCTTGGAGATTGGCTGAATAAACAGGGAGCCAATAGACAGATTGTGTTGGTTTGTCCACTACAGTAGATGCCTGATGCAAATGTTTGAAAGCCTGATCACATGTGTCAAAGGCTGGGTTGTTTGGTTCAATTGAGACCTGAAAATACACTGTAATAGTTCCTTATTGGTACTGTCTGAACAGAGGGAGCGATCAAACACAACACCTCTGTGGCCAGAGACTTAAGACTTATTAAAATATGGAAGAGACCCTGTTTTGTGGGGATTTTACCTTCTGATTAACTGTATCCAACTGGCAGCCTATGAATGTCAGGGACTGTGATGGATCCAGCTGGGACTTGGCCATACTGACAGTGATCCCAAAGACAGACAGAACAGAAGTAAGTCCTGCCTTGCAGTGAGATGTTTCCCATATTGAGTAACACTATGAGGCAGTTATTCAGGTAGGGGAAATCCCCACTCCCAGTATTCACATATGTGCCCTGACTGCAGCCATGCTTTTATGAACACCCAGGCTGTGGTGATTCCAAAAAGCAGGGCTCAAAATTTGTGAAGGATTCCCACATGAAAGTGTAGTAATCTCTTGGATGGCTTCATTATTTTGATGTGCAGGTAGGTATCCTGAAGATCTAAAGAGGGCAACCATCTCCTGCCTGTGAAAAAAGGTAAGCCAGTGTCACTATAACCATCTGGAATGACTCCTTCACATAATGATTCAGTTCAACAATTGGTCTGAGGTTCTGAGTTGTTTTGGGCATCGAGAAGATTTTACTGCAAAATCCATACCGTTTTTGGTTTGGATTGCTGGGGTCTCTTGGATGGCTCTTTTTTTGGAACGTTTTCTACCTTCTGAAGAGCTATCCTTCTCTGATGGGGAAGAACTGTTTAAGGAGTGTAAGAGTGGATATTTGGGCATCATTAGAAATAGTACAGCGTAGTCTCTGCATGTAATTTCTATTATCAGTTTGCCCTGTGTGATGGCCAACTAAGTGAGCAGATACAGTGAAAGACATCCATTGACTGCTTCCAGAGTGAGACAGTTGGGCAGTTTTCAAGATTCATTCTAGCTGGAACTTTGAAAGGATCTTCTAGACCCCTGCTGAAGTAGGCCACTTCTGTCTCTGGGATGGCAGTTTGATGAGAAGACCCCCCACTGTGGGATCCTCTGTCATACTGCTATGTATGCTGAGGATGTTGGGATTTCCTAAATTGCAAGTTTTTGGTGCCCTTTTGATTTCAAAAATGACCATTGTAAAGTTGAAAACTTAACTCCAACAGGGATAAGTATTTTGACATCTTGTCCTCACTGCAAAGGCATGTCTTTCACATTCTGCCCAAATAAGGAGGTTCCATCAAAAGGAGCATTGATGATTGACACCTTGAAGTGATCCACAAAATTAGTGTGGTGCAGCTAGGTCTATTGTCACACTAACACACAGAACCCAAAGCAACCAACCAAACTGGAGAGTTGAGTAATAATGTCACATAAAAACTACAGAATGGCAGTTACAGCAAACATACATAAAAATGTTCAGCAGCAAAGCTGTAAGGCAACAAGGCAACAAACGTTCAGCCACAACTCTTACTCAATGCAAGTAAAACAAGTTATATGTTAAATTCAAAGATTTATTTATCTATATCTGTATATATACACACACACAAACACACATATATATATATATATATATATATAAAATATAAATATATATATATATATATATATATATATAGAGAGAGAGAGATACCTATATTTATATCTACAGTTTGATATATATATATATATATATATATATATATATATATATATATATATATATATATATATATATATATTTAGAGATATTTATTTATTAACCTTTGTTAACCGGGAAAGTCCACTGGGCCAATGACCAATTTTCAGTGGAGGCCCTGGGAGAAAAGCTCCATCCAATCACAAAAAATTTTACGTAACATCCGCTTAACTTTGAAAGTCAAGAAAGTTTTAATACAATACAAACTTAAGTAGGTATAAAGGACAAATACATATTTAGAGGTATACAATACAAGAAAAATAAACCCAGTGTGTTAGATTATTAGTAATTCGGTTTGTATATTCTTATAAGTAAGAATACTGTTTAATCAATTCTGTTTATTCAGCCATAGAAATAAAGAAAGCAAGAGCGATTGGGTACGAAGACAGATAGTGTAAATTGCAACTATATTGTTAGTAAACGTATTTGTAGAGTATAGTGGCCAAAACATTTAAGGTGGTTTAATTATATGACAAGAACAGACAAGGCTATTGAGATAGTGCTCTTTTAGTGCAAATTTAAATGTTTTTATAGTCTAGTTGAGTAAGACGGAGAGAGAGCACATTCCAAAGTTTGGCAATGGCATGGGAATAGAGACATTGTCCAGCTCTTTTGTTGGGTTTAGTTATGGTTAAGAGTTGCTTGTTAGAGGTCCTAAAATGCTGAGTAGGGGTGTGTGTTTGTATTATAGTTTGAAAGGATGGGCAGAAGTGTGGATTATTTAGTAGTTTGTGGGTGATTACCAGAAAAGTCTGACTGGGTAGAAACTCATTTTCAGTAGATGCCCAGGGAGAAAAGCTCCAAATTATTACAAAACATTTTAAGAACAATAATTTTACAAATCTTCAAAAATTATGCAAAAACATTTGCAGTTTGTATAATTATAACAAATTAGACAAAATATAAAAACATTGGTTAAGAATCGATACAAGTTATATGACAATCATTTTATATTTAGAGACATTTTAGATAGTTTGTAGAGAAAATAAAGGTAAGTTAGTCTAATACAAGCAGGAATTGCAATATGAAGTGAGGAAAAACAGTTTATGGTATATTTAGAGAGAGCGTCAGAAAGGAGAAATTGATAAAACTAAGGAAGTAAGTGAAGAAGGGAGAGCAAGGAGGTATAAGGAACGATAATGTACTTATTCACATTTAGAGATATAATTCATCCTGGTTTTAATCAAGACCAGATCCAGATTTTAGCTAGGAAGTCTTTCAGTGTGGTTTTGAAAGATGGGAGGGAGGGCATTGAACTGATGAATACAGGTAAGGAGTTTCAGGTCTTAGCAACTTTATACAAGTACAGACAATGCCCAGCAGATTTGATAGGCTTGTAGACAGACAGGAGTTTGACGACTGAAACACAAAGATCGAATGGAAACATAGTTGTGTAGAATATTTTTTAGTGCTGCACAGTCAGATGGATGCTGGATAATTTTAGAAATGGTAGGGGGTGTGTATATGTTAGTTGGTGAAGCAGTTCTAAGCAATTTATTCTATTCAGTGCTGCACAGTAATGGGCTCTGAAAGGGATATTTGATGCAAATTTAGCAACTTTGTTATAGCATTGCTCAAGTTTTCCTTTTTGTGAAGCCTGGAGGTTAGTAAGGATGGGAGGAAATAAGCAGTAGCAATTGTAGTTTTAGCTGCTTCTGTTAGAAAAGGATTTGGCATCAAAGCATCCCTATTTTTTGATGAATTTTTCTTATGCAATTTTGTATATACAGGTTGAATGTAAGATTATCATCTATTATCACCCCTAATAATTTGCTATGAGAAATAGATGCATATTTATATACACAAATCCCACTAGTCACATGATCAAATCACTGACACTTTAGCTAAATCATTCATAAAAACATATACAACAATAATATTATTACTTTTTAAAACATCTCTGTCTTAAATTTAAAATAGGTTTAATGCTCACTGATGCATTTAGATCAGGTTTGTCCAGCATTTAAATGTGTTATCCATTTGTATTCAGCAGCAACAATATCTAACAGAATATCATCTGCTGTGACACTGCAATACATGAGTCCACTGCACTAAATGCTCCTTACACTGTATTGTGAAACAAATGCATTCAGCAAAGAGACAGATGTAATAGTCACCACCTGGGTCTTCAACTGGGATCAAAGCTCACCCGTAGGCAATTGTTTCAGAGTATCTGATGTCTTCTCAGCCAAACCTCTACGAAATCTAATATACACACACACACACACACACACACACACACACACACACACACACACACACACACACACACACACACACACACACACACACACACACACCCACACACACACAAGATAGTTCACTGCTTTGATTGAAAATATGCTGGATGCATAAATGTGCTCCCTGAGGCTAACCATCATCCAAGATTCCCTGTTAGGTGGATGGCTAGCCTGAGTCTCCTCTGGGACCTCACGCTTGGTGATACCAGTATGTAGTCTACAAATGGTCCCTTGCTCTAATGCTGTCTATATTTGGGGGTCCACAACATCCTACACTGCATCACTTGGATGGGCTCAGCCACATCCATTTATTTCCAAACTTTGGAGTACACTATGTCAATCATCTTATCCTGGGGTGGCATCACCCAGACCACTTGGATTGAGGACCTATAGGCTTCCTGCAAGATATCATCCTTCAGGCAGGTGGGATCAGTTGGCCAGTATCCTCATAGCCTCATCAATAGCAGTATCTCAAAAAATGAGATGTCTTCATGAGGAATTTGAGAGAGAACTCCCCTTTGTCAAGATCTGTGTCTTGAGAGGAAGACTCTGACAGGGAATCAAGGTGTTTGTTTATTCTTACACTACATATTCCTTGGTGGGCTTAGAGATGAGTTATCTGAACTCTTCTGGGAAGAAGACTCCCCAGGCCTCTGAATTCTGGCCTATGAGTCTGTCCTCTGGGAGCATGAATAATGTGTGGATAAAGGCTTCTGTATCAGCAGTGCCAATGCCTGAACTGATGGGGACTGTATTTGCTATTGTAAACAACCTTTATCAGTTCTTTTGTTTGTCAAAAGGTCCCCCATGGAATGCAGGCCAGAGACCATTGGCAGTGACCAAATAGGCATTGACTTTGCAGGAAGGATGGTAGATGGCTGTGCCAAAGACTCCAGAGGCAAAGTCACTATGAAAAATTTCTGTGCTGAAAAGACAAACATCCTTGAGAAGGACTAAATCTGAGTCATCACTGACAGACTGGTGATGAATGCTTTGCCTCTAGTGGTCCCAGGCACCAAGGTCATTTCTGAGGAATCCACAAATGCCAAGGGCACTGACATCAAAGAAAAGATATTTCATCATTGATGGTTTTGGTACAGTTGAAGTTGCAGTAACAACTCTGAGATTGCACCACAGTGGAGGAAATAGTAAAGCCCCAAAAATGACCCACCAATTTTTTTCCCTGGGAAAAAAAATCAGTGTGCCATGCCTTCGCTATTTTTGTATTTCGAACATTTGGGTTTGATATTACAATGTTCAGACACCTGTGAGTTTGACATTGTAATACAGACCTGGTCCAGAAGAGGGACTGAAGTAAAATTGGTTAGGGTTTCTTCTCAAGCCACCTTAGACACAGAGATGGCCAAGATTACACTATTCTGCAAAGGGGCCTTCACAAAGGCCAACATCATTTGTTTACAATCTAGTTGACTTCATCTCTTCTGGGATATGTATGAATGAATGGATATTGTAGAAGCTGGACAGAAGGGCAGCAATCTTGAAATCCCATGCACTGAGAATAAGCTTTCTGCTCTTCTACTCATTACCAAGTTTGTGGTACCTGATGATTCCTTCCTAGAAGGAGACAAGGACCTGGCATGGTCGCTACAGAAGAAGGTCCATGGCACAGAGATGAAGAAGTCCTTGGTTCCTTGGCTAGCAATAGTTTTTGCATGATATGCATATCTGACTTATCTTTCTTTCTCTTCTTCTTCTTTTACTCTACATGGTTGGAAGGTTTATTCTTGTCCTGACCTCTTTGTTTTTCTTTCTCAGACACCTCTGATCTCAGCATTCCCTTAAACACAAGTTTATTGTTTCTATCAAGTAAAGTCCTGGAACTAAAATTCTGTAAATAGAGTAGTCAAAATATAAATGTTCTATCCCAAGACACACAACACACATATGTTGTGAGGATCCTGAGGAGGGAGAATTTTACGTTCACATTCTGAACATTTCTTAAAAACAAACACTTTAACTTCTTCTGCGCTTTCCGCTAAAGTCAGCCACAATCATAGATTAAATAATAAGTAGTAGGCCGTCACCATAATATAACTCAACAACTCTCCAAATAGGCAAGGAATACAGCAAATGCATATTACAATAAATGAACAGCAAGGAAAGCTGAAGGAGAAAGGTTTTTTTTTTTTATTATTACTATGAAGGATGGGGAGGCAACAAATGGTGAAAAGATTAAGTTGTAAAACTGATAATTTACAAAATGTAAGCACTTATCTGTACCAAAAGCAGAGATAAACCTCAAAAAAGCTCAGTCAAGCATGGATCTATCATAGCTGCAATGGCAGCAATACGAACTTGAGTACTTCTCTGGGGTGCAGGGGGTTATAGAACAGGGGGAGGAGCTCAAGCTTGCAAGGAGCATTGTTTCCAACAGCACCAAGGTAACCAGTCCATTATTTTCCTTTGTCCAGACAGGATCAGACTACATCTAGTGTTAACTGCATTGGAAAGATCAATACACAGCCTGGCTCAGGTTTACAACCATTATGTTACTAGCAAAGCTTCAAGTAAAGAGAGGATGACAAAATGGGTTTAATATTGCCCACACAAACCCTAGATCATGTGTGTAAATGGAGGATGGCCCGCAAGGATTGCAGATTACAGCTACTAGCTGTAATGAAATTTAATTTATTTATTTATGTAACATTTGTTATCCAGAATAGTTCAGCTGGACAGCAAGTGTCTATTTTCAGTGAAGTCCAGGGGAGAAAAGCTCCATTAACCTGAAATTACAAAGCTGCAAAATGCAACAGAGATGAGAGAAAAATATGACAGTACATAGATAAAAATTTACAGGTGGATGTTACAATAGAAAAATATATCATTTAGTAGCATTGTCTATTCATGTGTTGGATGAAAGGTGGCATTTTTGTACAAAATATACAGTGTGTAACAACAAAAATATCACTTTACAGCATTGCCCATTCCTGAGATGGACGAACAGATAACATTTTGCACAATATTTACAGTGGGCAGCTTAGAAGCAGTCAGACGAGGTGTTGCATAGCATGAACAGCATATAATACGTTTATAGAGCAACCATGGCAGAGCATGCACTTGTGTTGTTCATAGATATCCCTATAGTTCTATGTGGCTTTATGGAGCTTTATTGCAGTTGCATAAATGGTTGGTGTATAGATATGATTTCAGGAGACTCTTGAAAGAGGATGTACATTTTAGAAACCTAAGGTCAGGAGGGAGGTTGTTCTAGGTTTTAGCAATTTCATGGGCAAAGAGAAATTCCCGAGTTGTTTTTGCATGAGATGGTTTCAATTAAGGCTTTTTTGCTGGAGCTTAGTTGTCTATTTGAATTGTAGAAGTTAAGGCTGACCAGGGCAAGAGTTGTTTTGGGACAGTACAGTATATGGTGGGCTAAGTTGAGTTGATGATACTTCAGTAGGTTGGGGAATTCTAGCCAGTGTAGGGTCTGTAGGGAATGGCAATGGTGGGATGTGATTTGGCATTGGTGGCAAATCTTGTTATAGCAGGTGGAAAGTTAATTCAAGTCGGTTTTATTTAGATTTGTTAGTGTGGGGGAAGCATATAGAAGTGTAGATATGAGGTGAGTTCTGGCTATGGCAATATGAGATTCTGAGGTTAGATACCTTTTGCATCTGTAGAGGGAGCCTAGTCTTTTGTGGACTTTAGAGATGGTTGCTATGTGTTTGTTAAATTTGAGCTGTTGGTCAATGGTAATTCCTAGGAGTTTTGCCGCTGAGTTAGGGGTGATTTGGGTCTTATTGGCAGGGAATATGGAAAAGGAGAGGTTGTTGGACTTGATTGGATGAAACAGCATGAGTTGAGTTTTTTGGGGGTTTAATATCAGTTGTGAGTTATTGAGCCAGCTCTCAATTTCAGTGAAGGCTATTTGGGCATTTTGTTGTAGAAGTTGGATGTTGGGTGCAGAACATGTGAGGGTTGTGTCATCAGCGTATTGGACTATATCAGCTTTTGTGGTAGCTAGGTGGAGTTAGTTGGCGAAGATATTAAAAAGAAGTGGGCAGAGAATTGAACCTTGGGGTATGCCTAGGGTGACTGGGAGTGGGGGAGATAGGGAGTTAATCCATTTGACAGACTGGTGTCGATTGTCTAGGTAGCTCTTGAACCAGAGCAGAGTGGGCATGTTAAAGTTAAGGTCAGAAAGGCAGGTTAGAAGTTTTTTTGTGAGATATTGAGAAATGACCACAAACACTCTAGATTACATGTGCAGACTAAAGAATACCTCAAAATACTTTAGGTTACCTGCATTGATTGGTAAAATTTCTCTAAGACCTTGGATTACTTTCACAGGCTAAGGATTGTACACAGAATCTTTGGATTACATGTGCAGCATGAGGGCTGCCATCACAGGCCATGGATTATGTGTGCAGATTGAGGATTGACCACCCTATCTCTGGATTACATGCACAGATTGAGCATTTTCCACACAGACTCTGGATTATAAGTGCATGCAGTGAATGTTTTCCAAAGACCTTAAATTACACATGCAGGCTGTGAATGCTTTACTAAGACCATGGATTACAAGTAAAACTGAGGATGGCCCACAAAAATCTTGGATTACATGTGCAAGCTCAGAACTGATCAAACAAACCCAGGATTACATGTGGTGGAGACTGCCTCCAAAAAGTTGGGATTATATGTACAGACTGAGAATTGCCCACACAGGTCCAGGATTACACATATAGGCTGAGGATTGCAAACAAAAACCCTGGATTACATCATTTCTGTCAGAAGAATTCTCAGGGGATGTTGTGACACTCACAGAAATCAGAGTATTTTGTAATGTACATTAAAAATGGTTTCAGATCTTTTGAAGTAATTTTTTGGCCTGGGGGATCTATCTGACTTTGTGGAATGAATGTGCCAGGGAGGGGGGACTGTCTTGAGGTTATATTAGTCACAGTGAATGTAGTAAAGCTAATCCAAAAAAAAAAAAAAAACATTTGCTGGGCATCCAAGTAAAACTCAATAAAACAAAATAAGATGTCCAAACGAGTAGTTGGCACACCATAAGCTCCACCCATAAAAGGATGCAAAAATGTTCAACCACAATGTTTATTAAAAAGTTAAGTGCTTTCTTCCCCTACAAAATGGTGACTTCATCAGAACTAAATTCCCCTCACAAGTCAACCTTCTTTATACACACATAAATACTTGAATAATTAGTTAATTACTTAAAAAATGTAAAAAAAAATGTTTTTTTAATTAAATATAGCACCCTAACATTATAACTTAATACGATAAAAACTATATTAATACATTATTCATTAATCATTAAAATTATGTCTGATTTAAATATATTTAAGGTACAAGTGCTTTTTTCTTTAAATCAGGCACCAAAGACAAATGGTCATTTAATCCTGGTTCTGCTAAGGCATTTAGTTTAACAATCCAATAAAATTAATGAATTAATGAATTTTTTTAAGTAATTAACTAATTATTCAATTATTTATTTGTGTATAAAGAGGGTTGACTTGTGAGGGGAATTTAGTTCTGATGAAGTCCCCATTTTATAGGGGAAGAAAGCACTTAACCTTTTAATAAACATTGTGTTTGAACATTTTTGCATCATTTTATGTGTGGAGCTTATGGTGTGACCACTACTCGTTTGGACATCTTTTACTTGGATGCCCAGCAAACTTTTTTTTTTTGGATTAGTTTTACTACATTAGTTTGGTTGGACTAGGGCCACACGGCTTACACAGACCTGAGGGAGAAGATTGGAGGCGTACCACCGAGTCTTTGAGTATGTTTTTTTCATTGCCTTTTATAGACAGCTTATTCTCCATTTTTGTGCAAATGGAGTTATGGAAGGCACTTCCGATGACAACAGTGTGAGGGATTTTGCCTCTAATAATGTATTATTCAATGAATCCAATTCTTCTCTCGGTCAACCAGGGTTCTGAAAATATGGATTTAACAGCGATCATTGCGGTTTTATCACAAGTAGTGGATCTAAACAAGAGAATGAATTCTATTCACGTTCAACAGGATAGTTTCAACCCTAGCGACGTTCGAAGAAAAAAGATCAGTTTTTCCTTTCCTAGGATAGCCAACCAAGGTGATTTCTCTGACAATTCACCAGAGGGCAGCATGCGACCACAAACGAGCCATGGAAATATGGTGGACACTTCAGCTAAATGCTTATCTTTTTCTAGTTACAGAGAAAGAATCATGAGGGAAGTTATGTTCACAGGCAACAACCCGCAGGTATTGAATGGACAAGAACATAAATCCTTCAACACCACAATGAAGGATTTTGAGGCTTTGCTTCTCAAGGTACATGCTCTTCAATGCAATAATCTTTATTTACATGAGAGTTTAAAGAAACAACACATACCGAAAGGACTAAGACTTTATAAATTCCCTAATGGGATGGACACTAGACATTGTGATGGTAATGAATTATGTGCACTTTCTGATTGATTTGGGCTTGAACTTATGGATTTTATCATTAAATCTAATAATAAACGTATTAATTGTATGTTGGAGGATTTAGATAAAATGAATGGGATGCTTGTGAACGATTTATTATCTGAATTTAATATTGAGCAGTATGACAACATTTTTCAAAAGGCTGAATACAGTGCAAAAGTAAATTTAGAACGTAAAAAGAAAAAACTTTTAAGAGATGACAATAATTATGTTAAGAAACAGGTGTATCCATTACCTAATTGGTTTACCAGTGTTCATGCTGAGTTGGATGTTATTAATGCTACACACAATGCTGAGCCTAATTTATTACACAATGACGTGAGTTCAGAACAGGACGCGTCTGTTCAGGATGATTATAATTCTAATTTTCCACCTATTAGAAGGTCAGAACGCATTGAAAATAGAAATAGACAAAAAGGTTTTTTAGGGGACATGTACACACCCATACAAAACAACAGAGGGAATTACAGGGGAGGGTTCAGAAACAACCACAGATAAGCAGATCAAACAATGAGACCAAGATACAGACTGCTTACAATGGTATATGTGTATCATCAGATGGGTACAAAATTTACAATTACACAGATTTAAGTATAGACATTACATATTTTTCGTTGTTCAAGAAGGGGTTTAAGTTTGTTCCCACTTTTAAAGTTGAGACAGTGGATACTATTATGGAGCTAAAATGATATACCAGGAAACTGAATTTTAAAATTATGTTTAAAGGGAATGTAGTTATTAGTCAAGGAGAAAAGCAGAAACAGACATTTAAGAAGAAAAGTTGTTTCAACCCACCACTTCACCCTTTAATAATGGCTTTAGAAAGAGCATGTGAGGGCGACATTCAAAATGAATTTAAGAGTCATAAATTCACCAAATGGTTTAATTTAACTACAGATGAACACACTCTTTCAAATTATTTTAGAACTAATAATATATACAGGATTATGAAGCCTGATAAGGGTGGGGGTGTTGTGCTTTTTTATGGCACTGATTATGTGAATGAATTAACTTAAGATTTTTTCTGATATCAAATTTCATCCAAGAATGAATCTATTTTAGCACACAGGAAAATGTAGTTTTTCCTGGAAGATTCTTTATTCCAAAAAGTTATTTCAGAAGAATTATATAACTTTTTGAAAACTGAGCATCCCCTAGAACTTACGGCTTTTGGCATTCCAAAAGTGCACAAGAGCATTCAGGAACCACCCTTTAGGGTTATAATTTCAGCAAAAAATAGTTCTACACATACATTGTGCATGTTTGTGGACAGAATTTTGAAAGATTCTGTATAAGCTGTTGATTATTTACTGAAGGACTCCTGGGATTTTCTGTCCAAATTTAATGAAAGATGGTTTAATAATGAAGTAATTTTTTGTACCATAGATGTAGTGGATTTATTCACTTCTATTCCCTGAAAGGAGGGATTAGAATTATTTTACAATGCTATCAGGGAACTTACTTCATTTTCAGATACAATGATAAATTTTATTATGGTTGTCATGGAATATATACTGTCCAATAATTACTTCATGTTTGAGGGAGAATTTTATAAACAAACTCAGGGGGTTGCAATGGGGGCAGCATGCACCCCCATTTACGCAAATTTGGTATTTTACTCATAGGAAAAGCAACACATTTTTATAAGTATTTACTCCTAGATGTGGTTTATGTATCATTGATTTTTGGATGACATTTTTATTCTTTGGAAGGATTCAACATCTAATCTTAAATGGTTTTTGGAGCATATCAACTGGATAAGCCCATTTTTTTAATTTTTTTTAAAATTTACAGCCAACTCTTCAGATGTGGAGATTAGTTATTTGGATGTGATGATGTCCAAAGATAAAGAAAAGAACAAATTCAAATCTTTCATCCTTTCTACACTAAAAAGAATATTTACAAAGGACAGTTAGTAAGGGCAGGAGAATGTTATCCAACAGAGAAACATTTTTGGAAGAAGTTTCCACCATCACAGAAATGTTTAGGGTGAGAGGATATCCTAGCAGTTTACTGAATGGGGTGGCAAAACAGGTGGTTGAAGATGGGGTTCTAGATATAAGGCCCTTTTAGCTAGTGGTGAGATAATTCACAAACAAACCACCCCAGGTTTTTCCAAGGATGGATATAGCATGAGTATGGTTATCCCCTATGGCTCAGGAGAATGCATGCTTAGGGAGACTGTTAAAAAAAACTGGGTTATTTTTAAAGGTAACACCAAAATTTTTAATACTTTGGGTCATTCACCCAGTTTTGTTTACAAAGCAGGACATCTTATTATACCCAGGGTTATGTCCACCAAGGGAATGACCAGGTGTGGTTGTTGCAAACAATGCCCCTTTGTATTGAATAAAGATGTGATTTACATAGAGAGTAACATCAAAGGTATTCCATTGCAGAAGGGCAATAGTGACACAAAGGGGGTTTATGTATCCATTTGCCAAACATGTTCATATTTTTATATTGGCAAAACAGAGAGAAAATTTCGTACCAGAATATATGAGCATTTATATGCCATAGCTAAGGGAAATATCAACAATGCCCTTTATAAGCATTCACTGGTTTGTCAAGGGGATACAAAATTTATGATCGGAATCTTAGAAGTTATTAAACACAACCCAAGAGGTGGTTGGTGGGAGCTTGATGTGGATTTGAGAGAATTTTATTGGATTGTTAAACTAAATGCCTTAGCAGAACCAGGATTAAATGACCATTTGTCTTTGGTGCCTGTTTTAAAGAAAAAAGCACTTGTACTTTAAATGTATTTAAATCAGGCATAATTTTAATGATTAATGAATAATGTATTAATATAGTATTTATTGTAGAAAGTTATAATGTTAGGGTGCTATATTTAATTAAAAAAACATTTTTTTTAATTTTTTTAAGTAATTAACTAATTATTCAATTATTAATTTGTGTATAAAGAGGGTTGACTTGTGAGAGGAATTTAGTTCTGATGAAGTCCCCGTTTTATATGGGAAGAAAGTGCTTAACTTTTTAATAAACATTGTGGTTGATCATTTTTGCATCGTTTTATGCATGGAGCTTATGGTGTGACCACTACTCGTTTGGACATCTTATTTTGTTCTATATTAGCCACAGTGCCAGCCATGCTTTTTCAGTCCTTGTACTGGCTAATTAATGATCTGTTTTTTAAGAGGATTATCTAGAAAGAGTAGGATATGTACAGACAATTGCTAGCACTTTTCTATATCCCTTTCTCTGGTGATGAATATTTTTTTTATGCTGCCTGGCAGTCACTGCAGTAGACAACGGACATCAAATACTAAGGAAGGTGCAAGCAGAGAACTGCAGTATGCATGGACAATAATTCCTAAGCACAGTGAGTCAGAGGTACAGTAAGCCACAGGCACAATGTGTCATACACACAATGAATTACAGGCACCCTAAGTCGTAGATATGATGAGTCACAGTCATACAAAGTCATAGGCACAATGAATCACAGGCACACTTAGTTGCAAAATGTGTCAAACACATAATAAGTTAGATGCACACTGAGTCAAAGGCACGATGAGTCACAGACATACAAAGTCTTAGGCACAATGGGTCACAGGCAAACCAAGTCACAGACAAATGAAATCAGAGACATAATGTGTCAGACATAATAACCCACATGCACAATGAGTCACAGACATGCTAAGTCATAGGAACAATGGATCACAAGCACATTGTCACAGGTATACTAAGCCAGTGGCACAATGTACCACACAGACAATGTTACATGCACATGAAGTCATAGGCACAATAGGTCACAGACTGTCTATGTCAAGGCATACTAAGCCAGCAGCAAAATATGTCATAGGTATGTTAAGTCAGAGAACTACTAAGTCATAGATATGGGTCACAGGCACAGCAACTCACAGGCAGTCAGAGGCACAATGTGTCACACACACACAATGAGCCATATGCAATCTGTCATAGGCACATTGGGTCACAGGCATAATAGATGATAAACAGAATGAGTCACAGCCACAGATACGTCACATGCACACTAAGTCACAGACATACTATGTCATAAAACAGTGGTTTGCAGGCACACTAAGTCACAGCCACACTAAGCCAGAGGCACAATGTGCCACACAGAGAATAAGTAATATGCACACAGAGTCGTAGACACAATGGGTGACAGGCATACTAAATCAGAGGCACAATGAGCTACAAGTAGACTAAGTCAAAATCATGTGTTTACTGAGTCACATGCTCCCCTAGCCATAGGCACAATCAGTCACAGGCATGGAACATCAAAAGTACACAGAGTCCCATGTATACACAAGGCATACACTAATTGAGTCACATGCACCCTAAGTCATAGGGACAATGAGTTACTGGAATGCAGAGTCAAAAGTGCATGCAGTCATATCTGTTTTGTTATATGCACTCTAAGTCACTGGCACAATAAGTCAAAGGCACAGAGTTACATGCACATTGAATCCTATACCCAATGTGCCATGGGCATAAGTCATGAACACACAGATTCAAAGAGGTGTCAAAAGTACACTGAGTCACAGGTATCCAGTGTCAAATGTGCACAGAATCACATGGACACTGGTTCACAGACATGTGCCACAGGCACTTAGTGCCAAAAGTCAGCAGAATCAACTGTCTACTGAGTCACATGCATGATGGGTCACAGACAGAATGGTTCACTGGCAAGCTGAGAAAAAAGAACAGAGAATCAGAGGCACAATGTTTCACAGGCACAGTGAAAAAGATGTACAGTGAGCCTCATGGACATAGAGCAGTCACACTGCACACTGGGTAACAGGTACAATGTTTCCCATTGCTAAGACATAATGAACATTGAGTTATATGCACAGTGAATGGCATATAAAGTGTGTCTCAAACACCCTGAGTCACATACATAATTAATCATAGTTATAGTGTGACACAAATGTAATTAATTCATGTGTGCAATAAATCAGATAAACTGAGTACAATGAGCACAGTTATGTGCACAGCACAGCGAGTCAAATACATAATGCTTAACAGGTTTGCTGAGACAGAGGACAATTGAGTTATAGCTGCAATAAATTACAGCCAGACCGAGTCACATGCTTCCCCTTTAATGCAATTACATTCTCTAAATCGGGGTAGGGGCTGAGGACCTACAGCATATGATATAAAAAAATCTACATTGCTGTGCAATTGTCTCATTGGGCCCACTCCTTGAAAACACCATTTTCTCTTATACTTTCTAATGATCTATGAATTAAAAGAATTTGATATGGCAAGCCCACTGAAATGTATCTGCACATTTCTTAACTCATTTCCTCCAACTGATGTCTGGAAGTTTCATTGTAACTTCCAATGGGTGGAGCCTACACTTTTTTATAAAATCAAATTATGTCCTTATATTTCAAACAAATGTTCATATCTCTGGAAGCATATGGATTACTATACAGTATAAATGTTAAACTCTCCACCACAACCCCTTTTTTTTAGTGGAAGTATTTTTTTAGATTCTAGGTCTTAAACTGAATTGTTTAAGTCACAATAAGCACAGTTAACTATTAACTGTATAATATTTTCAAAACAATTTACAATATCTCAGCAACTACTCAGGTTATACACATACTAACAGCAGCATTTAGTTCATCAATTTCATATAAGGCTAAGCAGTTCTGTCTGCTACTTGTTTGTTGAGATATTTACAGAAATACGGCATTTATAATAATATAAATAAATATAAATAAATATTATATGAACAACAGTGATGATTAATTTGCTCAACGTTTTCTGGAATTCATAAATTCCAATACCTTGGATCAATTAATCCACAGCCCCACCAGGGGCAACAATATCTTAGACCCGGTCATTACCAACATGGGAGACCGGTGTTCCACACCAGAGGTCAGTTCCTTGTTGGTCATATCCGACCATAAGCTAATCACCCTAGACATCCACATCCCGCCCCCACCCCCCATTAGGGAAACCACTGTAAAAAATGTCTCCAAAGCCAACTTCATGCTTCTTAAGACAGAATTGGTAAACTTTACGACACCCATGCAGACGGACAATAGAGGTACGACTGCTGAATCCTACACAAATGAACTTTGCAAGCACTTACACGAGTGCATGGATTGGGCTATCCCTAACAGAACCAAGATGCTATCCTCCAAAAAAAGGAAGCCAATCTGGTGGTCCCCTGCCATAAACAAACTCTACAACAGAATAAAGAAACTGTTGCAAAAAAGAGTAGAATCCCATGATTGGAGGAACTCCCTGGTCAGCCTCAGTAAGAAGCTGAGATCCCTCATAAAATCCTCCAAAACTAGTTATGAAAACAAAATCACCACTGATTCTAAAGACAACCACAAAGCATTCTATAGATATGTCAAGAATCTCAATGGCAACACTCAGATCTGCTCTGAGTTACAGCACAATGGCATAAATATACAGAACCAACTGATATTGCCAACATCCTGGCAGATAGGTTCAGTGCTAACTTTACCCCTCTCTCACCCCTAAAGGTCCCATCTCTATACCAGAAGAATGCAAAGTTCCTGTAATCATGGCTGCACAGGTAAAAAACACATTCTCCAAAGCCAAGAGCACAGCATCCATGGGTCCTGACAACATCCCAAGCTGCATTCTACACAAACTACAGAATGAACTGGCACCCCACGTAAACACCATGTTCAATCATAGCCTCACCTCAGGCTTTGTGCCCACTGAATGGCGCACAATGACGGTTATCCCACTCCACAAAGGTGGAACCACCACAGACCCCGGGAACTACCGCCCCATTAGCCTAACGAGCCTGGTCTGCAAGGCCATGGAACGTATCATCATGGAACTTATAAACAAAGACATTGGTAATCTCCAAACTCTAGACCCCACCCAGTTTGGGTTTGTAAAAGGCAGATCATGTCTCCTAAACCTGACAGACTTCTTTGAAACAGTCACCAAAACCGTAGACGAGGGTAAGGTGGTTCACACAGCCTATCTAGATCTTGCCAAGGCTTTTAACACCATCCCCCACTCTGTAATTATAGCTAAACTCATTAAACTAGGTATAAATCCCTATGTCACAAGATGGGTTGCCATCTGGCTCACTGACAGAACCCACACTGTGAAAGTAGCAGGCTCCAAATCCGACTTCAGACCAGTGACAAGTGTTCTGTCCTGGGTCCTCTCCTGTTTGGTATCTACTTTTCTGAAGTACATGCTAACACAGAAGGTCTTTGGCTAATGAGGTTCGCAGATGACTGCAAACTAGGAAAAACTCCTAACAATGTGGACATCTTACAAAAGGGCCTCACTGAGATAGATGCCTGGTGTCAAAGTCATGGCCTCAAGCTCAATGCCAAAAAGTGCATTGTCATCCCCTTTGGTAAAAACTCTGTACCCATGAGCTACCACATAGGTAGTAGTCTACTTAACACCAAAAGTGTGATAAGAGACCTTGAGACACAGGTGGACAGTAGTCTCTCCTTTGATAATCACATCCCCACAGTAGTCAGGAAATCCTTCTACGTGGCACATATCACAAAAGGATTCTCATCTAGGAAAAAAGAGGTCATTGTTCCCCTCTACTCGTCGCTCATTAGACCCATTATAGAGTACAATGCCGCTTTTGGTATGTACCTCACAATACATCTACAACAACTGGAAAGGCCACAGAAATACCTCACAAAGAGGATTACCAGCCTCAAACAGATGCCCTAAGTGGACCGTCTCAAAAAAACTCCAGCTTTACTCCGTTGCATATTGTCTACTC
This sequence comes from Protopterus annectens, assembly GCF_019279795.1. Taxonomy (NCBI): domain Eukaryota; kingdom Metazoa; phylum Chordata; order Ceratodontiformes; family Protopteridae; genus Protopterus; species Protopterus annectens. The sequence goes on along the minus strand of NC_056733.1, from coordinate 1,895,043,529 downwards.
AGGGGTGATCTCTGCCTAATATACAAAGCTATGTCAAACCCAGAGCTGCTGGACATGCTCCACTTAAAGAAATCCCAATCCCTCCAAGATACACACTCTAGGGACCTAAACCTTGTCACCACAATAAACAGAACATGCTGGAGGGATAGATTCCTGTCCCAGAGACTTCCCATACTCTGGAACAAACTACCTATCTATATCAAGCAAAGCTCCTCATTTGCACTCTTCAAAAAAAATCTTGATGATTGGATGGAAAATAGGAAATTCACCCCAGGGATCACCTCTGTGGCTCTGCTCAACAGGGGCACAGGAAAATAATTTTCTTGGGTGGCGAAAGCCAGAGTACCTTTTTGGCTAGGCTTATATAGACCCTAGGGCCAATAGCCTAGTACCTACCTATGAACCTAAGTTAATATCTCTTTACTTGCACTAGACAGCAGTCAAATATCAATGCAGTTGTGTTTGTTATTGTGTAATCTTTAAGATGAAATATTTTAAAATTTGCAAATAGTATGGTATTGGAATTATCCATGCAAATATGAACAAGCAGTATTTGACTCTTTGGGGCATCAGTAGGATATAACTCCAAAAACACCTGGAGGCGTTACTCAGGTGTAATGAGCTCATGGTGGTGCCAGATCAGGGAATGGTACATGCCACCTGAATAGCCAGTATAGAAAGCCACAGCTCTGCCTTCTGCTGGCATAACAATGTTTGTGTATGCATGTGCGAAAGTGCATGTCTTTGTGTATGCATTTATATAATTGTGTATGTATGTTGATATCTATATACATGTGTGCATATTCCTGGACTTGCTTATTTAGGAAAGTTTGTATCTCTGTAGTTTGCATCTAGATAGAGGTGCATACATATATATGTATGTCTGTATATGCTTTCTATCTGTGACTGTATGCATGTATGGGAATGTGTTTATTTCACGGTACAACCAAGGTCAGAACTAGTTTAAGTAACGTGGCAGTTAAGGCAGAGGAAAGGGGAGAGGTAGCAGACAGATACAGTGCATCATTCATTAGAAACTACAGGAGAGGAGCATGGAATTCTAGTAGAATGAATAAAGTTGTGGGGCAGGAAAACAGGGTAACATACCTGAAGGATAAGAATTGTTAGCAGTAAACTGGGAGATTCCAAGCTTTAGGGTAGAGACACAGCAAAAGTAGATTATGGGTTTTGAGCTATGAGTAGTTCAGTCATTTGGTGCAGGACTGTTCCAGAAAGGATAATGTCCCAACCAATGTAGAGGTTGTCACTGAAACCCAGGTTAAGGCATCATTAGATACCACTGAGTATGCCTCTGCATGGTTTAGAATAGACAGAAGAGTAAAAATACAAAGGCAATTAGAAGACTAGGGTATGACATGTTAGAGATGGTCAGTGAGTTATGATACAGAGAGAAAGCTGAGGGAATAAACAAGGTACGGGAATGGATCAGGGATGGAGCACTCAAGGTTATAGACAAGAGTATGAGGAAGAGGTGAAAAAATACCTATGTGGCTTAAAAAAAACAAGAGAGTAAAACTAGCAATTATGACGACAGCTAGGGCATATAAGATATGAAAAAGAAATGTTTTGGAAGAGGAGATAGCACAGAACTAGGCGACCACCAAAAAGACAACAAGGATGGTAAGATTACCAAATGTCAACACTGAAAGAGAATTAGCAAAAGGTATCAAGAAATGAAGTAAGGGCTTTTAAGGTGCATAGCAGAAAAAAGGAGGGGAGGGACAAATCTTCCCAGGCTGAGCAAAGAAGGGAGTTATATCAGATAAGACTGTAAAAAAAAGCTTAGGTACCAAATTAATATTTTACATCAAAATTCATAAAGGAAAACAAGGGGAAGATGCCATGCTGGGAAGGAGGCCAGAGCGTATAGACAGAACAGAATAAAGACACCTGAAGTGAGAGGCAGGAGGTTCAGAGGGAACTGCCTGCTGTCACTGAGGAAAAAGCAGAAACACCAGATAGGCTTCCTCCTAGTCCCAAAAGGGCTGGCCAGTGCCTTGGCAGACCAAAACAGAGAGCTTCCACATATCATTTCTTAGTGCAAAAATGTCAGAAGAGAGCAGAACAATGACTGTGGTATGTTTACATAAGGGGAAGCTGAAAAAGGGGAACCTCATGCAATTCAGCATAACAATAGTGGCAGTGAAAGTCAGAGAGAGAGAGAGAGAGAGAGACAGAGAGCGAAAGTGAGAGAATCCTGAGAAGAAAGATGGTAGCATTTCTAGAGGACAATAATTTCCAGGACAACAACCAACATGGAATCACAACCAGAAAAATCTTCCAGTCAAAGCTGATTCAGTTTGATGACTTTATTACTGTAAACATGACAGAGGAGTGCCAGCAGTTATAGTCCATCTGGACTTCAGCAAGACCCCTGATTCAGTCCCTCACAGGGGACTGCTAGAAAAGCTGGAAGCATGTGAGTATGACCAAGACTGAGGAACTGGATAACTGCATGATTGAATGGCAGGATAAAGAGGGTTGTGGTTATAGGTGTGATGTCTGGAATTAAGAAAGTGATTGACTAATGGATGCCTGACCTGGGTTCAGTAATCTTAGGCATATTTGTTCTAAACATATTGAGTGGAATGAAGAACAGGATCAACTTTTTTTCTGATGGTGCAATGATAAGTGCAGCCATACAGGATGGGAGGAAAGCCCAGCGAAGACTCTGGAAAAGCAGCAAAAGACAGCAGAAAGGTGGCAGTTAAGATGCCATGTAAACAAAAGCAGTATTGCACCTCAGCCATAACAACCCTTATGTGAGACGTCAGATGGGAGGAGTTAAACTAAACTGATGGCAGTTGAGTACCAAAAATATCTGGGTGGACTGCTGTCACTTGGACTGGTCCACCAGGAGCAGAAAAAGAGAGAGGATACAGGGACTTGGTTAGACTGCACCTTGAATACTGCATGCAGTTTTGGAGGCCATATAAGGAAAAGGATATCAGGCTATTGGAAGGACCCCAGAAGGAAGCTGCTAGAAAAATATATGTCATACAGGGAACCAAGTGTGACCAGAGGCTGCAGGAGGTATGGCTCTTCTCATCTGAAACCAGAAATGAGACTAGAAAAATATATGTCATACAGGGAACGAAGTGTGACCAGAGGCTGCAGGAGGTATGGCTCTTCTCATCTGAAACCAGAAATGAGAGGACGTATGACACTGGTACACAAGATCACTTCAGGAAGATGTGAAGGGATCATTCTGAACAGGAAGGAAAGAGAGGGAAGGCAGCAGCACAGGTGGCAGATTGTAGGCACTAACAACTCTCTGGATCTCCAGAAATACTTTTCCACAGATCTGGTTGTAGATGCATGGAACAAACAACCAGGATGGATGCAGGAGAATCAACCACTGAAACATTCAAGAAAACATGGAAGAGGTGGATGGAGGAAGGGAAGGAAAGGTTGGGGTGGATGTAGGACGAATATAAGATACTTAAATGGAAAGAGGGGATAGGCTTCTTATTTCATACTGCTGTAAAGCAAATGCAGTTTAATGAAAATGTATGCCTGTTGCTGTGTATAAGTATTATATATAATCTGCTGCTGGTTCAACAAGTTTCCATAAAGCCAGTAAAAATCCCAAGGAGCACCATAGCTCCAAATAAGGTAACCATTATTTCTAAAGCATTCCACTCATCTGATATGGTAGGTTGTAAACAGAGAAGTATCAGAGCCCCAGGGACTTATTTAGAGAGAAAGTCAGCTGAGTCACTGCAATTCCTGCATTAACTATTCTTTTATAGACTTACAGTGCTCTGACCTTTGCTTGGAGGAAAACTACCATTAAAGAGAAATACTTCAGCAGAAAAAGCCGATTATTTCTGGATTCAGCATCTCAAGGACATGGCTTGTTCTTTTTGTTATGATGTTCCTTTGTCATCCTGGACATTGTTCTCTTCCTCTTCACCTCTAGCAGATACGTGGGTCATTACTTAACAAGTTGTAATCATATGGATGTATATATGTCTTCAGGATGAGGTTATTACATGCAATGCTGAGTGCCTAATATTTGCTGCTGTGCTACTTAATAATGGACAGTCTTGGATGTTACTCTCTAATCACTTAGCCAAGATGATCACCATCTCACATGGCACCATTAAAGGTTCAGTGTCTTAAAAGGCAGCTATAAATGTGCTCCATGATGTAACCAATAAGGCTCCGGCTATTACCAGTGCAGCCTGGGTTCAAGCAGCAAGCCAGGCACTGGAGGTATTAGTGAAGATGAGAGAAAAACAAGAGTTTGCTCAGTCACTTGCCTCATTAGAAAATATGTTACATACATAGGGGGTGTTACCCCACATCAAAGAAACAGCGGACAACTTAGACTACTTGGAGTATTAGTGCAAAGGGGAGGGGGCAGGGCCAATATTCTTAATGGACTCATTTCATGTCCCTTGCCTTAAAACTTAGTAACCACGCTTAAGCAACATAAGGATATATAAATATTCTTCTTCCCTTTCACATGTCACTAAAACAGTCTCAGACTTCTCTCTACAACACATTCAAACTTTACAACAGAATGTAACCCACATTGCCAGTATGATGGGGTAATCTGCTTGTAGAACATTATGATTACATTTGAAACGGGAGATATAGTGTTAAGGCAGAGAAAGACTCGCGGGGCATCACCGTCATGTTGCTGAAAGCATCGTTCAGCCTCTGCAACAAACACAAACAAATGCACAAACATGCAAAAAAAAAATTCTTTCCTGAAAGAGCGAGCTTTGACTAACCAAAAGAAGCTTTACGTTTCAAGGTTTTATTCAGTTATCTAGCCACAGAACTGATTTTTAACTTTACCATCTGTTTTAGAAACACAGTATTTTAAAAAGTCATCAAACTAAACTCTATTTCATATTTGAAGATATGCTTCTAGAAGAAATTCTGTTGAGTATAGTTATGTATTGCATTTATAATATGTAACACACTACAGTTTCAGAATTACTGAAGAAAACTTAATTTCATGTTTTCCCATGAAGGCTTGTGTTCACACAGGAAAAGGGAATGCAAAGTTTCATTTGTTCTTCTACCTGCAACATAAAGAAACTGTTCTAAGAACTGGGAATTTGCTCTTGACTTTCATATGAGAAGAGAAAAAGCTACAGGTAAGTGTGAAAGCTTGTGAGAACTCGATTTTACAGAAATTAATGTAATTTTGGAAAAGTGACAAAATTGCTTTTCTTTGTGATTCACTTTACTCCCACATCCCAGAGAGATCTCACATGAGAAGAATGGTGATGCTGCCTGCTGTCCATACATGTATGCCATGAGTGTGTGTGTGTGTGTGTGTGTGTGTGTGTGTGTGTGTGTGTGTGTGTGTGTGTGTGTGTGTGAGTGTATGAGAGAGAGACTGAGTGTGTGGATACACACACCTGTGGCAGATTGGAATCCTACCTATGATTAGTTTCTCTTCCTTAGACCCACTGAAGTTTGAGATAGGCTCCAGTTTTCTTGAGGCTCTGAAACAGATAAAGTAGGCACTCATATCTCTCAACTGTACAGACTTTTGCAGAATGTCCAAATTTTTGCCTCATAATTTTGGTCTGTTTTTCATAAAAATTTAGTTTTTTTGGCAATTTAGTAGCAAATCATTAAAGACTGAAGTTAGAAAATAATGACAGATGTTTGAGTTTTAGACTTCATACCTTTTATACAATTGATGCTAATGCAAAACCTGTTCATAGGTTCATAGGTTCATACTAGGCTATCTGCCCTAGGGCATTTATAAGCCTAGCCAGAATGTGTTTGGCTTTCACCACCCATTTTAAATTTATTTTGCTATGCCCTTTTTCGAGGTTAGTATACTGTGCCTCTGTCTAACAGTGACACAGAAGTGATACCCGGGGTAAACCTACGATCTCCCATCCACTCATCAAGATTCCTCTTGAAGAGAGTCAGTGAGGGACTCTGCCTAACCTGGATTGGGATTTTATTCCAGAGTGAAGGGAGCCTCTGGTTTATGAATCTTTCCCTCCAGCATGTCCTATTTATTTCAGTGCTGAGGTTCAAGTCTCTCGAGCGCGTAGCTCGATGGGATTTGGATTTTCTGAGGTGCAGCATGTCCATTAATTCTGGGTTGGACATGGCTTTATATGTCAGGCATAGATCGCCTCTGAACAGGCGGTATGCCACTGAGTAGAGCTGGAGTTTCTTTAACTGGGCAGCATATGGCATCTGTTTGAGCCCTTTGATCCTCTTGGTGAGATACTTTTGAGGTCTTTCCAGTTGCTGCAGGTGTCTGGTAAGGTACATCCCAAAAGGGGCATTGTACTCAATTATGGGCCTGATGAGGGATGAGTAAAGAGGCACGATGACCTCCCCTGATCTAGATGTGAATCCCTTCATGATTAGGTGGGCTATATAAAATGTTTTTCTAACCACTTTGGCCACGTGGTTGTCAAATGAGAGATTGCTATCAACTTGGGTCCCCAGGTCCCTAATTACTTCTTCTGTACTTAATGGATTACCACCTATGTGGTAATTTGTGGGCACTTTGTTTTTGCCAAAGGGGATGACTATACACTTTTTGGCATTTAGCTTGAGGCCATGGCTCTGGCACCAGTTGTCTGTTTCTATGAGGCCCTTTTGGAGGATGCTTGTGTCAGCTGGAGAGTCGATTATGGCGCCCAGTTTGCAGTCATCTGCGAACTTGGTCAGCCACTGTCCTTCTGTGTTGGCCTGTACCTCCGAGAAATATATACCGAACAAGAGAGGTCCCAGGACTGAGCCTTGTGGGACACCACTTGTAACTGGTTTGGAGTCTGACATGGCTCCAGCAATTCTAACCATGTGGGTTCTGTCCTTGAGCCAGTTTGCAATCCATCTAGTGACATAGGGGTTATATTTAAGCTGGTGAGCTTATCTATAATGCCCAAGTGGGGTATTGTATCGAAGGCTTTTGCGAGGTCCAGGTAGGCTGTGTAGACCACCTTCCCCTCGTCAATGGCCTTGGTGACTGTTTCAAAGAAATCAACCAGGTTTAAGAGGCAGGATCTGCCCTTAACAAAGCTGAACTGGGTAGGATCCAGTGTCTGTAGGTCCCCAATATCTTTATTTATGAGGTCCATGATGATCCTTTCCATAGCTTTGCAGACCAAGCTAGTCAGGCTTATGGGGAGATAGTTTCCAGGATCCATTGAGGCACCACCTTTATGGAGAGGGACCACTGTTGCTGTATGCCACTCTTTGGGCACATATCCTGTAGTAAGGCTGAGATTGAACAGTAGTTTTATGTTTGGGTTTAGCTCTTCTTGGAGTTCATGTAGGACGCAGCCCAGGACACCGTCTGGTCCCATTGATGCTGTGTTTTTTGCTTTGGAGAGGGCGGCTCTTACCTGAGCATCTGAGATGTCAGGGGCAGCACTCTGCTGGGATAGATATTTGCCCTTTTGGTGGGGGGGGGGTTTGCGCTGAACCTGTCAGCTAGGATGTTGGCAATGTCTGTGGGTTCGGTGTATTTTTTGTCATTTTGGACTAATTCTGAGCATATCTGGGAATTACCACCCAGGTTCCTAACATAACTAAAGAAAGCCTTGTGATTATCCTTAGTGTCCTGTGCAATATTTCTCTCAAAGCTGGCCTTAGACAATTTTATGAGTGCCCGTAGTTTTTTGCTAATACTGATCAGTGATGCCTTCCCTTTTTGGGATTTTGCTCTATCATTTAGTAGATTCCTCCTTCTATTGTATAGTTTGTTTATGGCTGGGGTCCACCAGACAGGACGTCTGCCTTTGGAGGATTGGGTCTTGGTTTAATTTGGGATCGCATGATCCTTGCATTCCTGAAGGTGTTCATAGAATGCGTTTATAAAGGATTCTGCGGTCTGGGCCGTATTTTCCACAGGCCTGGGGGCTTTGAAGGATTCCACCTCGGTTTTGAGGAGTGTGAAATTTGCTTTCAAGAAGTTTTTCACTGTGGTTTTCTAGGCAGGGAGTGGGGTCGGGATGTGAATATCCAGTGAGATTAGTTTATGGTCTGATCTTACCACTGAGGGATACACTTCTGGTCTGGAGCATAGAGTCCCCATGTTGGTGATGATCAGGTCCAGAATGTTTTCCCCTCTTGTGGGACTGGTAACAAGTTGTTCCATAGCATTTGAGTTTATAAATTCTAGGAACCTTTGGGCTAGGGTGTTGGAGCTAGAGTAATGCTCCCAGTCTATGTTTGGGTAGTTGAAGTCGCCCAATATAATGGTGTTTGGAGAGACCTTCATATTTTCTAGTGTTCTCAGGAAGGCCGAGTGGGGTTCCTGGGTTTGGGAGGGTAGTGTGTAGAAGGCTATAAACTGGAAGGCAGTTTTACCCACTGTTAGTTGCACATGGATAGTCTCTGATGCTTCGTGCTTTGCCACCAACCTCGAGGTGTGGGTATCTTTGATGAATATCAATACTCCCCCTCCTTTTGTGGTTCAGTCCAAGTTTTGGGGCCGAAAAGCATGGTATGAGGTATAACCTGGTAGTGCTGGGGTGCTCTCGGGAGCCCTGAACCAGGTTTCTGTTACTGCACAGATATCGATGTTCTCCATGCTAAGGGCAGTTTCGAGTGCGTGCATCTTGAGGTTTAGACTTCTGGCATTGAGTAGCATTACTCTTAGTTTCTTTTCCCTTGTGATGCCTATGGAGGTGGGTTTGTCTTTTGAGCCTTGCCTAAAAAAGGCACTATGGGGGTAGCAAGAGCCTTTGCCAATATCCGAAAGCCCAGGGGTGACAGGTGCAAGCCGTCCCTAGCGAAGCATCGTGGCTTGTCGAGCATATCATCCCAAGCTGACAGGCATTGGATCCCCTTTGAATTACACCAGTACTTAAGCCAATTGTTGAAATTGATCATCTTGTCTTCATATTGTGGCATCATTCTTCGTGAGGGTAAGATGCTACTCAAGGTCAGGGTCATACCGGCCTGGGCTATATGCTCAGAGAGCTCCCCTATGTCTCTTTTCATGTAGTCCAGGGAGGTATGTCTCAGGTCATTCACACCAGCATGGACAATGACTGAGTCATATTTGTACTTGCCTTGGAGTGACCTGAGTGCTTGTGTTATGTGGCGGATCCTAGCGCCCGACAGGCTGCTCATCATGACCCTCTCCTTGTTCAGCCTGGTGAGCGGGACATTGGTGTGCCTGACGATAGAGTCACCTATTACAAGTGTATCAGGTGTGTTGTTTAGTCTTAAGGGCTGTGACTGTTCGGCACACTGGCTTTGTGAGATATGTGTTGCACGTGTTTTGTTTTGGTGTAGTGGTTGCTTGTAGTGGTTGTAGTGGTTTGGAGGTCTCTGCTGCTTAGGCAGATCTTTATTTAGAGCCTCCGTGTATGTTTTTGTGTGATTATGTGTTTGGTTTGCTGTCGTGGTAGGTCTATGTGAGACTGGAATTGTAGTGAGTGTGGTTTCCTTCTCCTCCTGACTGGTTATGCCAGTACTGAGTTGAGAGAGCTTAGCCTCCAGTTTGGCTATATGGTTGCATCTCTCACATGTGCTGGAATTTGTTGGGAGGAGGAGTCAATTTTCTAAGTTTGTAGGTGCATTATTTAAAAAGTGTCCCTATTTTTGGGTCTGTGTCCCACTTTTATAAATGACTTGGCCCAGATTTCTTGATTAAGAGGTTGAGAGGTATGTAGGCACTGAAGAGTTTTTCTACGAAGACTTCTGTTCACAAAGGAAAATGGAATGGGAAGTTTCATTTGCTTTTCCCACCTGCAGCACAATGGGACTGGTCAGAGAACTGGGAATTGTCCCATGATTTACAGATAAGGGAACTGCTTAAAGGTGTGAGACCTTGTGAAAACCTTTTGAACCTCTTTTCAGACATATTTGAATAAATAATATGTTTATCTCTGTCAACGGTATGAATGCTTATCATCTACTTACTGTATTTTCTAAACTGAAAACTGCTGAAGAAATGTAGCCGGATGGTCCTGTTCATTAGCACTTTGTTTCCTTATCTTAAATGTACGTTTACCAACTATCACAGTGTTCTCGTTTTAGAATAATGCAAAAAAATGTGCAGTTTTCAGTTAAGCTGAGCTTTCTGTCAATCGCTGTAATTCTCCAGATTGGCCTATTAAAAGACTGATGTTTATGTCCTGACTCAGCTGGACTAAATTTGTAATTTTGTTTTATTTTTATTTTATTTTATATTTGCTAATAAGCTAAGTACACAGGTCCAAGGACCCTTTTCAGACGCAATCCAGGTCTTCAAGGGAAAAGTATAAAAATGAACATGGGTAATGATATAGAGTTAAGGGGAACAATAATCAATTTACAAAAAGACAATAGTTAACATTAATTAATAGCAGTGTGGTAGTGATATACATAAATCTGGTAGCCATAAGCAGTTGCATAGCTAGGGCAGAGAGAGAGGAGCAACTACTCCCCAGGCATAAAGTGTGGGGGGCACAATCCCAATCTCTAATGCAATACTGGGTATAAAAGCTGGGATTGCATTGGTGGGCAATCCTGAATGCTGTAGCACTCCGTGTGTGGTATAAACTGTAGCAGCAGTTTGCTACAGTTTAAGGGTAAAACAAAATCAATCTCTTTTTTTAACTAAAACCTTATTGCTATAGTGGTCCATGCAGAGAGACTACAAACTGCACATTTGTAGCAAGCAGTTTGCTACAGTTTATAAGAAGAATTTTTTTTTTTCGGTTTAACTAAAACATGAGTGCCATAGTTCTCTGTCCAGGCAGGGTATAAACTGTAGCAACTCTTTGCTACATTTGTAGCAAGCAGTTTGCTACAGTTTAAAAGAAGAAATTATTTTTATTATTGTTTTGAAAAAGTGAGCTCAAGAGGTTTAGGGACAGGAGACAGAATGTTTGTGCAGGAAATGGAGCTGTGCATCTGGCCACCTAGTTGGTGCGCCTGTAGAAGGAATTGTTTTGTCTCTTCAATGGAAATGCTGGAGGAGGGGTGTGGATCTGTAATAAACTGATACTACAATGTAGCAATCAGCTTAGTATAGTAAGTACCTCTTTTTGTTTTTTGCTGTTCAATTGAAGAGCTGAGGAGGTGGAGTGCTGGTTCATGATAATGGCACAGGGCACTGGTGGGCCAGCTATGCTTCTGGCCATAAGTACATAAGCATATAATAACTGGTAGCTTTTTGATGCTGAAAAATCATAAATGGGCAATACATAACATTCAGGGTAAGCCTGATAGCTGTGGAAATAAATTAACAACAACATGAGGGAAGTTATTTAAAGAGTCTGAATTCTATGAGAATAACAAGTGAGTAGCAGGAAATGTTATGTGATTGTGAGATGAAAATGGATGACTTAGGAAGAGGGTGAAGGAGAATATGTTAGTAGCAGGGCATAATTCCAACATGTAGTCTGCTGTGTTTTAGATGGCTATCAGATTGTTTAAATATAATGCTATTTGAATGGTAGTTGAGCATGGGAGACAATGTGTACATGTTTAACAGTGACCAGAAACACTGATATAAAGTTCTCAATCATTATGTCTAGGTAAGTATTCTGAAGGCCTACTGAGAATATACAATCCCCTCCCTGAATAAATGGAAGAATGGATTGCACTGTGACCATTCAGAATTTTCTCATTTTCATATGAAGGTTTAGGCCATTTAAATCTAGCATGGGCCCGTGGATTTCATTGGTGCTAAAAAAAAAAAAAAGAAAAAAGGAATAAATGCTGTACCCCATCATGTGTTCTGGTTGGACTTCCTGGATGGCTTGTTTTTTTTTTTTTTTTTTTTTTGAACTAGGAAATCTCCTGAGCTGCTGCTTTCTGCTATCAGGGCAGTCCATCTGGTAGAGGTGGTGATAAGTGCTTGAGAAATGTAATGAGGTGAATATTGCAACCTCTGGATATTATGCCCTTCACTAATTTTGCCCTGCACAATGGCCTGCCAGAATACTGATGCAGAGAAAGTCAATACCTGACTACCTCCAGAGTGGAGGAGTCTGGCAAACCTTCAGAACCACTGGGCAGGCTTTCCTGAGATAGGATCCCTAAACTCCCTGATTCTGCAGACCATCTATACCCCTGGGGCAGCATCTATTGAAAGTCTCTCCCATGCAGTGGTGATCCTGTCTGAGAAAATTTTGAATATAGGGAATCATAATTTCTTAAACCAGAGTACTCTGTCACCCTTTTTGTTCATTCATTCAATGAACTCCAACTACTGACCATATTGTTCCCTTCTTGCTCATTCTTCAGCAGCTTTCCCACGGCCTTAGGACCAAACAGTGAGGTCAGCAGCTTTCCCATGGCCTTAGGACCAAACAGTGAGGTCAGCAGCTTTCCCATGGCCTTAGGACCAAACAGTGAGGTCAGCAGCTTTCCCATGGCCTTAGGACCAAACAGTGAGGTCAGCAGCTTTCCCATGGCCTTATGACCAAACAGTGAGGTCAGCAGCTTTTCCATGGCCTTAGGATCAAACAGTGAGTTCAGCAGCTTTCCCATGGCCTTAGGACCAAACAGTGAGGTCAGCAGCTTTCCCATGGCCTTAGGATCAAAAAGTGAGGTTCTGTCACAGGGAACATTGACAAATGATGCTTGGAATTTATCCACAAAGTCAGAGAGACACAACCAGGCACAGCTGCGCATTGTGATGCCACTGCCCCACTGATGTAACTACACTATCCTGTTTGTTCTGGAGCAGCCTTAAGAAGGGGTTTGTGATAGTCAATGATTGACACCTGCAACTCCAGGTGTTTCATAATGTTGGAAGTAGGGGAATGATCTCAGAGTACCCTGAGCTTTTTCACACAAATCTCTCTGGAACTTCATGGTATGCATAACGCAATTTAATACCTGGAGACAAAAAGTTCCAGAAGCATAGGCATATTTCCCCATTTGCTCTATAGTCTGCAATTCTCTATCATGGTGATGGAATGTTGTCTCTTGGTGGTGGCCACCACAATAATACAATTGCTAAGAGGACCCATGTACTATCAAGTCTGTCCTTGGGCACGTGCAGAATTTTGTCCAGTTTTCAGCATACTGGCTCAATAACATCAGGCTACCACAACGCCCTCCCACCAGAAGATCGATCAGTCAGTCTGTGGGATGGACCACATAGAAAATGAAAGAGGGGTGGGTGAGGTCAGATGGGAAAGTACCCCTCTGGCACAACAGTGCAAGGATTTCACCAAACAAGTTTCTTCAGAAGGGGACTGGGGGGACCCTTTCCCTTAATCAAAGTTGGCATCTGGGGTAAATGTTTCCGTAGTGGACTCACAGTGTGTCTCCTTTTACTCATGCACTTCACTGGAGCTTTTGGGGGGATCTTTTGAAGACCCGGAAATGTCTTGTGATCATTGCAGAAGGATGGGCTTGAGATGTTCAGTACTGCTGTCTCTCATGGGCTGATGATGAGGACTCAATGATTCAGAAAGTCTGCTGTCCGAGACAGGAGCTGAAACAAAGGATGCATATATTCCTAGTATGAATGGATGGGCAATGATCTTTTTGTGAAACTCAAACATTGATGCAGATCCTCACAGTACCAAAGACAACCCAAATGGAACTGACTCCATCCTATGCGAGGAGGAGGCAAATGGCCCCAACCTGACAATCCCCTACAGTGACAGACCATTTGGCTTTGGTTGGATCCATTGAGGAGATCAGTAATAACACATAACAATGAGAAAAGAGCTGAATAAGTCTGCATCCTAAACAGCACTGTGAGCAGTACTGAGAGTTTAGCATCTGAGAAAACAGGCTGAATTTGTCAGATAAAAAGTCAGCACCAAAGGATGGGAGACAGTCGATGTCAAGAGGGGATTGTCTTTGGCTACAAAACCCCCTGCACCAAGACATGCACCAGGGACGGAGTAGTTGAAAGTAGTGTGGGTGGGATTGGGATGACATCAATGTCTGTTTGAGCTCTGAAAAATGTCCTCATCACTATGTCCTAATCAATATCAACATCACTTCTTGTAGACCTGGTAGACCCAAGGAAGGAGGATGAAGAAGGCCTGAAGCCAAGGATCCTGGAGAGACCCCTCTCTTAAGACCTGCTGTTACTAGAGCTTTCCCTCTAAGAAGGCCTGTTCAGGAGATAGGTTCAGTGTCAGTGGAAACTGGGACAGAGAGCACAGTAGCAGAGGGTTATGAATGGATCAAAGGTAACAGTTCTTGAGAGGTAGAAGATTTTGAAGTCTTTGCAGTGGGAGATGTCCTTATCTTTATATTTGCCATTCCTTATGTCATCTCCTCTTTCTGATGTATATGCATCCTGAAGGCCCTTGAGGCTTGTTTGTTTTTTTTTACATTCTCACAAGAAGCGTGTAGTCCTTCCAACCCCAAGCTCATAAGACAAAGGCCATGTGTGTTCTGGGGACAGTCTTGTGTCCACATGAGGAACGCTTTTTAAAGAGTAAAGGCAATAGTAAAGCACCAAAGAACACAGTTAGACTATCAGAATGTGACAACAACAACAGTATCAACTAGATAGAGTATTCTATCAAGAATAAACTCATTTGTACTAAAATAGTTTTATGCAGAGTATGAAATCTTAGTGATTGAAAAGCTATAGATCTAGATGTATGAGGGAGGAAGAGAGCAGGCTGAGAAAAAACATGCCCTAAATAACTAGGATAACAAGATCTCTGACTAAACTGGAAGGTTAAACTGAAAGAAAAATATTGAAGAATATGATGATAAATACATAGTGATACTGCAGAATCACATCTGATGTGGGGAGGTGGCAAATGAGAATGGTGGGACACAGATATATTGTGGAAGAGTGGAGGAGTTTGAGCACTGGAGAAAGTTCTGTGTGGAATGATGCATAATGTGCAATTTATGGCTTTTAACATGATTTCATTATAATTGTGTAGTTTGCATGTATGTGTATGTGTAAACATTTCCCGAAGAAAAAATCCAAAATATGGATCTTTATCGTGACTGTTAAAACAGGATTATACAGGTCTCATGGAAGATCACTGATGAACAAGTAAAACAGCAACTGGCGTAATACAGAGTCTTGGGGACAGCCATACTAGTACATGTGGGGATTTATAGCAGGAATGGTGACTGTGAATGTCCTGCTGCTCAGGTAGTTATTGAACTTTCCACTTCATCTAAGAACCAGCAGTCTTTAAACTTTAGTAATATGATGCTATAACTTATACACTCAGGGGTTGGTTTATGTAAATTTTCCTTTCTAAATATTAGTGAAAGAACAGCAGTAGTAGTGCTATATTTGGGTCTAATGCCATGTTGTTTGTCCAAGAAACTCATTTTAATTAAAAACTGTAAGATCTCTTTAGATATGATTTGTTTCAAGCAGCTTAGCTAATGTTTTGAGGTACGTTATTGGTCAGTATTCATCTGCCATTATAAAGGGAAGTTGTTTTAGGGAGTGGGAATATGGTGGCATGTTTTGAATTGAGTTAGGGCAGGTTTCATTGTTAGAAACAGGTTAAATATAAAGCAAGTGGAGCAGACAGTGACTGGTGACTAAATAGGAGGAGTAGTGTATGTGTATGTGTATGTAGATATATATATATATATATATATATATATATATATCAAGTTGTGATTACTATTGTAATTGCTAGGTATATCAAAAAGTTGGTCTTTGACCTTTGTAATAGCCTTAAAGTAAAAGTTTTAGAAGTTGGGACAGTTGTGTAGTTATTCATTAGTTATGGGAGACCAAGCGGCCAAGATGGCAGTTGAAAGGAATCACATATGTTGGATTATATTCCTTGTAATATCTCTGGCATTGCATTATTAGTGATCTAAGTTGAATTAAATATTTTATAGCTAGTTACAGTTTTCACATTGTGCCAAACTGTTTAAGTTGGCCTGTGTGAGAAGGTGAGATGGTCCTGCAATAGCTGGTCTTGGCTTTGTTTGTACTGATCCCAATATATTTTTCTGACATTCTTGAAATGATCAAGTTTATTATTACATTTGGGATCATATTTCTTCCCTTTCCTGGCATAGTTTCTGTTTTATATAAACTGGTCTAAATGAGGTGTTAACTGGCAACTTTTGAAATTTAACCATCCTGGTTTCTTGGGGTACAGCTTGTTTCAAACAGTGACTAATGAGTTGAGGAAGACATTAAAGTGTCATTTCTGTGCAGTTAGCTGCATGTAATGGGGTCTGCACTATAGCACTTAGTTCTTCTATTAGGTCATCTTCTGAGCTTTCAGTGATAACTTTTAGAGGTTATGTAGATAAGGAATGACTAATTGTTTTAGGGATCAGATAGACAGTATCAGAATATGGCCAGTAATAGTGTTGGGAAGCATTCATAATAAAAGTAATTTTTCAGGAGAGTTGGTTATGATTCTATCTGTTGGTGATGCAATGTTAGAAGCCTGATGAAACCTAGTTTGCTTAATGACTACTTGGATCAGCTGAGCATAGTTTTCAGGGGCCTAATTGAACCACATTGATGTCCTCCATAATTATCACTCTGTTACGCCTGGTAACACCTAGCATTTTACCCAGAATAGATTCATAGGTACTTATGGTTTGGGATGATAGGGGATGTATAATGTAGCTATTAAAAGTTTGGCATGTCTGGCTACAGTTAACTCAAGAAGTACTGTTTTGACTAGAGCGGGGTACATGATGTTATCTTTTTTTTTTTGTTTACTAGTGTGAATACTCTTCCTCCAATTCTGTCTAATGAGCAGTAGCCAAATAATAAATTATAGTTTTCGGTAATAAGGAATGAGATCCTTGAATAACATTTGGTTATGTCCAGTACTGGGGGGGGGGGGGGTTGTGTTGTTGGAGCCAAAGCTCAAGTTAGGCCAGTTTATTGTTTACACTACATATGTTCATATTTACAAATGGGTACTCATATGGGGGCCTGGGATGATTTGTATATGTGCTGTTTGCAATATAATAATGTTGCCATCAAAGGCATGTGTTTGTAAAGGGTGAATCTAGGCTTAGAGGGAGGGTGAATGAGGTCCGACTGGATGATGATTATAATGGATTTAGCTATGCAGGTTTAGATGAATTTATGGCAATTTATACACCAAAAGGGTGACGTAGCATGAGATGATGGCAAACGGATGACTGAGGATTGAGCACAGTGAATTAATCCTAAGAACAGGAAAAGGATATTGGTGACATTTTTGATGAATGCAAAAGTGCGATTTTTGTTAGACATGGTGAAAATGATTCAGCAATAACAGTCCCAATTAGATAAGTTATTGTATCACCAAAATACTAACTTTGTGCAGAATATCTTCAGTTAGTTTAATTTCCTTTTAGAGTGTATCAGCTTCTTTGTATGAAGAACACACCCATTGTGAGGTAACCTTCCTGTATTTTCATAATGAGGCTTAATGTTATAAATGCATTGCAAACACACATTAGCTGCTTAGCCATATTTTTGTCACACAATGTTCTATGAGACAAAATAATACCCAAAGGGCATCTCAGTGTGATTTAGCAGATGGCACACATCCTCTTGGTCATCTCACTGGCTAGCCACTGAATGACAAAATGGCAGTTTATGCTGGTCTATTTCAGTACTCATTCACACAATCTCAGTCATTATCTGCGTGAGGAGGTGAGCAGAAGGGTTTCCACACATTGCCTTATATTCCCAACCTCCTACACATCAACACACACAGACCCATTCTGCTGATCAACAACACACATTTCATCCTATGTAGTGCCATGCAGGTAGACCTGGGTTTGGTTCTTGGCAATCGTTTTGAATTACACCAAGTCACAAATACGTCCCCATGTGGATAACTGCCATCTCATCCATGCACTGAGGTTTCTCTTGGAAGGTAAAGCAATGAATTCATTAACTGTGGTCTAGGGCATGCAACATATGGAAGACCAAATTCTCACACTTTAAGAGATGTATTCATCCAGTTATTGGTCACACAGAAACTACTTGTTCAACTAAATAAAGTTATGACCCTTTACAGCATATCAGCAGTAGGATTTATGTGAATATCAGCCGTTCCAGAAGACAGATGTTTCTTTATGAGATTATGGAGAGTGATCTGTTTATTCAAGGTAAGCTGTATTTTAGGTTTTCTGTTAAAGTACAGTAACTGTTTACAGTCTATATATGACAAACAAGCAAATGAAATGTTTGTTTGTCTTTTGGCTTTTTCCCGGTTAGGGGTCGCCACAGCGGAACTCCGGTCCGCTAATGATTGGCAGTAGCTTTTCACGAACGCCGAGGTGCCAGCTCGATGTTCAACCTTCAATGAAGGCATGCCCATTTACGCATGTCTTTCGAACACCCACCCAACCGCGGGGAGGACATGCAAACTCCACACGGAAGGCACTCCCTGCACTCCAGGCAAGAATCAAACAGGAGAACCTCTTGCTGTGAGGCAACAACACTACCGCTGCACCACCGCAGATGTAAACAAGCAAATTAAATATTACTGAAAAAAATGCTCTCATTGCATTTTACCCAAAACACATCCTTGTGCAGGACAAAACCATGCAGTCTGATTTCTCCCTGCATTTTCCAAAAAGGCAGTGTTTGTCAACATTATTTTCACATAAGGCAAGTATTAAATGCTATTTCTGGTGCCATATTGTATAATAATTATTGGCTGTCCGTGCAGTAAATCTCGACACAGTTTTAAAATAATCCTCACAGCCATATCTCT
The DNA here is from genome assembly GCF_019279795.1 of Protopterus annectens. NCBI lineage: Eukaryota > Metazoa > Chordata > Ceratodontiformes > Protopteridae > Protopterus > Protopterus annectens. Next base: position 1,895,024,918 of record NC_056733.1, on the reverse strand, counting down.
CAACTGTCCAGATTTTTCAAAAATCTCAAGATTTTTGCTTCTTATTCTTGGTCTGTCCCGCATAAAATATGGAGTGTTTCTGGCAAATCACTGAGGCTGAAGTCAATAAATGACTGAGTGTCAGACTTCATATCTCTCACAAATGAATCATAAAGCAGAACCTGTTATTCCTGCAACTTTCTAAGTTTATTAGAGTGATATTTAAAAATCTGACCCTGATTTTGGGCATTTGTCTCCCCATTATTTTTGGCTTTTTTTCCAAATTCCTTGTGCAAAGAGGATGAGAGGTGTGCCCCTAGCCACAAATGCCGCAAGTATAATGCTGCACTGCAGCCTAACCTCCTTCTAGTTCAACACTCCTTTCAAGTTAGCAAAATAGCAAACACTCTTTGTGAGAGAAGCACACATTTCTGGCATCATTCTATCAGTCTTGTTTGTGGTACTGTACTTTGGCATATGAACTTTCAGTGAACTCTGCTCTCATTTCAGTTGGACTTTGTGATCTGGTATACTGTACTTAAATAAATACTCTTATATTTCTTATTTTATTTATTCTTTGCTGACCAGGTGTGTGGGCTGGTCTTTGGACCCTTTTCAGCTATGACCTGACAATACACCATGATGGAGTCCATGCTGTTATGGCAAATCTCCATTTATTTGCATAAGGTGGATTATTTCACTACATATATCGTGGCAATCAATTCATACAAAAGTGTCAGTGGTAAAATCATTAGGCTACTGTGCACATCTTAAGCCTCTGCAGCGCACACTGCTGTAGAATGCTGCATTGCCAGGCTCTTCAGCTAAGACTGGTGATGAGAATGAGTGGCAGTGGGTTCATGAGCAGATGACAGTTAGCAGCTGCTTTGGTCTGTGCCTTAATCCATCTGTAAATAAACAATTTTGCTTAGCCAGTTGCATTGTGGTTAAAGACTGTCCCCTACTTCCTTCCCTGTGCTTGTGATGTACACCTGACCTTCACTCTTGATTTCCTGTTATATCCATTCCATCATCGCATTAGTTGCATTACTTAAAAAAAAGAAAAGAAAGAATGATTGCAGTGAGTACAATGGTATCTATATATATTTTGGGCAGATGGCACTGCTATTTACCTTTTGGTGACACATAAAATCCTGATATATGAATGTTATCAACTGTCCTATGTTTAGTAATGCTGTGAGGGAGTGAATTTTGTGTCTGTGTACCATTGAGGGGTCAGAACATGGATAAATATCTTATATAACCTGATCTGCATACTGTAGCCTTACACAGTCAATGAATGGATATGTGAGTGCATCCACATGCAAATAATCAATTTACCAGTAGAACAGACAAGCTTACCCATAATGACTTATAATGCAGACCTTAATCCTGCATATCCTATGCATTAAGCACATGTACGGATACATTTATAATGGTGTGAACTGCACTGTTATAAATCTGTCACATCTGTCTAGGGTTAAGCTGCAGTAACATATATATTTAATTTGTGTACTTCTTAAAGAAGATTTTCAAAGATAGGAAGCTTACCACAGGCCCACAGATCCACAGCCTTTCCATAGGGATCTTTCCTTAAAACTTCTGGGGAGAGGTATCCTGGGGTTCCAGCAAAACCTGTAAAACAAATTATTTCAGTGAATCCTCAGAAGTCATAGTTAAGCCAATTAATAAAATATGGGACAGCAAATGATTCAGTTTGAGCCATGAAACATTTGAAAAAGAAATCATGTTCACTAGACATGGAAACCAATGCTGAATAAAAATAATAAAATAAGTAATAAATGGCAAATTATTATCATTCTTTCTCTTTTCTCTTTTCAAAAGTTAAGAGATCAGACATTTGTCACAAGGGTACTTCATACACTGTCCATTAATACAGAGTAAATGATGACAAAAAACATGATTGTTATAGAGCACCAGTGCCGAGCTGTCCTTAAAGCAGGTAAATGTGAAGGTGTGTTGGGAAGGGGGGGGGGGGGTTGAAACTTCTAGAACTATCAGTATTGTTATGAAAATAAATAAGCACCTGTCATGTAGGAATCCCTAGAATCCTGAGTAGTTTATCTATCTCACACTCTCTCCCTCTATCTTTCTCTATATATGTATATATGTGCATGTATATCTTCTTAGAATATTTCCTCAAAACTGGCTAAGCTCTTGTTTTTAATCTTTTATGGCAGCATGGTAAACAATACTTAAGAACACAGCTTACAGATGTGCAGTTTAGGCATATATGATGTACAAGTCACTCTGTCATGACAATGATGCCAACATGTAACTACATACACAGAGAAATAGAAAAGCAGATCAGATAAAGAACTCTCGTCACAAGTCCTGCAACAAACTTTGTTAAATTGTAATTACTTAATTTCCTCTGCATTGTTAATCACTGCACTTGGCACATGGTGAAAAATAGAGTCTGGTTTTAAAACAGTAAGCAGTGCTAGTGGTCAAAAGGTTTGAGGTCAACAAAATGATATTTTGTTTATCCTCTGCAGACAGCAATAGTTATCTTTAACAAAGTAATTGATGAGGCCTTACATGCATTCCTTGATTGACAAAAATAAAATGCAGGTAATTTTGCATTTAAACTATTTATTTTGTAATGTCTGGAGTGAGGTAAATGCTTGTGTCTGTAACACTCTAGTAAGTTAGAATGGAGATTGCATTGGGAAGTTAATGGAAAACTAATTGAGAATCAATGTTGTATAAAAGGCTGTAGCCTGGATTAAAGCTTCTTTCTTAAGTGAGACGGTTATGGAAAAGAGCAGGGGCTTTGCCTGAAGACAGTACAGTTATATAAGTTAGTTTGTTCGAATGACTCACTGTTGCAGTAGCATATAGCTATATGGAACATATCCGGCTAGGGACACTATCCTGCTAGGGATGTCAGACGTTCTTTCTTCGCACACTGCATGTCCACTTCAACACATGAGCATGCTAGTATTTGAATGATGTGAGGGCCCCAAAATTCAGAACTTATGTGCCCTAAAGAGAAAGGCTGAATACTAATACTCTAGAACAAATATGTCCAGTAGTAAAAAACAACAGTTCCAAGGATGAAGCAGCATCAAAAACTAATAAAAACCAAACCACCAGTCTGACCGAACAATAAAGGAAACCACCAGCAATAATGAAAAACACAGTTTAATATCACTTTTCTCTCAAAAGACTTCTTCAGAATGAAATAAAATGCACACAGCAGCATCCCCTTATATATCAAATCAAAATAATTACCTAATAAAACAATCAGTTACTTGAAGTGCACTAGCAAAAGGAATACAGTCATTTAAAGGCACACATCTAATAACATAACATAGACAGTTCATTTTAAAATCTTCAGTCTTCTATTCTTCAGAAAACATTTAATATTCACTGAGTCATTAATACCAGGTTTTTTGTCAGCCCCAAACCTGAGCTGCCACATAGTTTTTCTTTGTTCCACTTGGTCCTTATAGGACCCCCCCCCCCTTATATTTCTAACTACATGTTCCAAAACAGCAAACAGAAACTTTTTAAAACCACTACATGTAATGGAATGTTTAAATAGAGCACTGCTGATGTTCTTAGTTCTGATACAATAATAGTGCTCTTTAATTCTTTTACTATAAAAGCTATAATAATAATAATAACTATAAAAGTATCCCTGACAGCAGCAGATGCTGCAAAGGGATGTATAAATGTGGTTTTTGTTCTTCATGTAATTTTATTTTAGAGGGACCCTATACTGATTTACCCTGTTTGAACAGGATACTTTCCATTGAGGGTATATACAACTGCAATACTAGTGGCATAGTCCATCTTGCTGTTTGTTCTGTGTGCAATGAATTTTATGTAGGTATGTCCACACGACCACTTAGTAAAAGAATTAAAGAGCACTATTATTGTATCAGAACTAAGAACATCAGCAGTGCTCTATTTAAACATTCCATTACATGTAGTGGATGTTAAGTTGTCAATCTCGCCTTCATTCTTGCTTGATGGGTTCGGAGCCGATCCCTCGGCTCCGACTCGGCACTTGCTAAGCTCGAGAGTCACTTTTACCAGCTCGAGGCAGCCCCATATCCCATGATGCAAGGCGGTAAGTACCCAGATCTCGTTTGCCGCTTCGCTTATGAGGTCCTCCTTTTACCAGCTCCTGGTAAGTGATTCACTTTATTGATATTAAAGCCCCTTTTTGTTAAAAAACCTTTTATTGTTAGTTATAAGTTAATTATTTAGATTTCCTGACAGAAAATTCCCTGTCTCTTTTAATATTTTTAGTCAAACTTTACCCATCCCATCCCCTCCCTGTTAGGGTGTGTGTGTGTTTGTTTTTAGGAATACCTTTTTGGTATTTTCTTTAATTTAAATTTTTGACTGGTGTGTGTGTGTGTTTTGTGAAGCACCATGTCAAAGGAGAGGGTCTCAGGTTTTAAGAAGTGTGACTCGTGCTGTCAGAAGATGTCTCTGACAGATGGTCACACTTCTTGCCTGTATTGCCTGGGGCCTCTTCACCTGCAGGACTCCTGTGCTATTTGTCATTCCTTCAGCCAGAGAGTCCTGCAGGAAAGACGCAACAAGCTGATACTTAGGGGCCTTCTTAAGCCGGAGGGCTCTCCGGCTAAGTCGGCTCCATCAAAATCAGCTAAATCTTCCAAGGCCCAGGCTTCTGTGTCTAAGCCTGCGGCCTCGGCCCGACTCGTTCGAGTCGAGATCGCTCGGCTGGAGCCGATTCTGGCTTAACAAAGCCTTCGGCACCGATGGCTATCGGTGCCGAATCTGCATCGACCACTTCGGTGTCGGCTCCGATCGGTTCCGACACCCATGTGGCACAGGCATCGGTGTCGGCTCCGATCGGCTCCGACACCATTACTTTGGTGGCTGTATCGGCTCCGGCTGGAGCCGATACATCGAGGCTTCCTGTCGGCTCCGATAAGTCGGCTCCGACAGGATCTATAGTATCGGTTCCGATGGCTCATTCCAGGAAGAGGTCGAGGTCTCCTTCCTTGGAGCCGATACTTTCGGCTCCGGCTTCACCTCTTCTTTCGGAACGGAGCCATCGGAGCCGATCTTCAAGGTCATCCAGACTGTCAGATCATGACCTAGAGAGAGTGGTCAGTAGTTTACTTAAGTCACAGGTACTGGCCCAAATGTTACATAGTCCGTCTCAACAGATGACTTTTGGTCCACACCCCGTTACAGTTCCTCCTTCAACTCTACCCCAGAGCTTGGAGTTGGAGTCTTCGGGAATGGTTACTGCTACGGCTGGAGGACGGATACCCCCTTCTGTTCCTTCAGCCTCTACTCTTATCTCCTCTTCGAGACCTTCCTTAGAGGGATTCGGTGGTCGGGCTTCCATGGTCTCCTCCGAGGGGGTGAGTGGCATCGGACCCTTGTCCGAACCCGCTCTTCCCCTTGGAGCCTCGGCCTTGGTGAGCTCGGCTCCGACATCTGCCTCGTAGACTTCCCTTTCGGTGGTCCCTGGAGTTCCTAGCTCTTCGGAACGGGTTCTCTCGGACCTGCCTGGGAGGGGAGCATTCGAGGTGATGAAGAGTGTGCTGTCCACTGGTATCAGTCAGCAGTCTGTTCCCGTAGCTCCTCCCTCTATAGTACCTGTTGACATCTCTGCCACTTCTCTTGCTACAGGACCCAGAGATCCTCCGCCTCAGGTTTCCCCATTGGGAATTTCCCCCTCTTCCAAGGATTCTCCTGACGTTTCGGGAGATCCTCCTAGGAAGAGGACTTGTAAGAGGAAACATGTAGACTCCCCTGAGTCTGTCACTTCGGATACTGACTTTGATGAGTCAGAGGGATCCCCTAGATCCCCCTCTGAGGATGTCTCCTTCTCAGACATCCTAGAACTCCTTAAACAGAGAGGAAACTGGCCCACCAACAATCCCTCTGAGGATGAGTCAGTGTACCTAGAGGCGTTTGGATCTCGGCCCTCCACCTCCTGGGTGTCTCCGCCTTTCGACCCCCTTATGCAGGTTATTGCACGAAAGGCGTGGGCAGCTCCTGACTCTGTAGAGCCAGTCCCTAGGAGGCCTTCAAAATTTATCACTGCCCCGTGTGACAAGCAATTCCTCACTAAGGGTGTCCCCGCTGATGCCATGGTGGTGGCTGTGGCCACCAAAAAGGAACTTGCAGATCCTTCCGTGCCCATCCATCCTCCTAATAAGGACTCTAGGACCATGGATAGGTACGGTAAGCAGATGTTTTCCTCAGCGACCTTTGCAATGCATTCGCTGAATTACCTATGTCACTTCACCAGACTCCAGAGGCATATCCTTAAGGAGCTGGGTGAAGTGGTTCAGGATCCTACAGCTGCAGGGGCTCAAGAAAAAATTGCTTCGCAGCTAGGAACCCTCAATTCCATTGCAAACTCCTCCATGCGGCTAATATCTTATGCTGCGGATGGAGCGAGTAGAGCCGCAGGTACAGGTGTGGCTCTTAGACGCCAAGCCTGGATGCGGCTATGTGATTTTGCGGATCCCTTTAAGGTGTCCTTCACAAATTCTCCCTTTGATGGGTCAGCTTTGTTTGGCCCTCAGGTGAAGGAAACCTTGACCAGGTGCGAACAGGACGGCAAGACTCTTTCTGCTGTTGGAGTCCGTTTTTCCACCCCTTCTAGACCTTATCCCAAAGGACAGAAAGGTGGGAAAATGTGGTTCCGTAAATCCCAAGGGGTCACGCCGGATTCACGTGGTCAGTTTACCCCTAGAGGCAGAGGGGGTAACAACAACAGACGCCGCTCTAGAGGCAGAGGGGGTCCGAAAAACCAGGGAAACAGAGAGCCTCTCTCTGATAAGCCCTTTCAGCATCCCTGAGATGTTGCCCGGCTGTCCCTCCTTGGAGGCAGTCGGGGGAAGATTATCACTGTACCCAGAAGCCTGGCATTCCCTCACTCAAGACAGATGGGTACAGTCGATCATATCCAAGGGTTACATAATTCCTTTCGAGGAAAGTCCCTTCCCCTCAAATTCCCTTCCAGATGTACCACCCGGTCTAAGGGAAATTGCAGAGTTAGAAGTCTCAAAACTACTGCAAAAAAGAGCCATTCAGCCAGTTACAATAGACCATTCAGAGCCCGGAATCTACTCAAGGTTCTTTTTGGTCCCCAAAAAGACGGGAGACTGGTGACCAATATTGGATCTCAGCAGACTCAACAAGTCTGTCAGGAAGATAAGATTCCGAATGGTCACTCTTCAGTCAATTCTGCCCTTCTTACAGAAGGACAACTGGATGTGCTCAATAGATCTTCAGGATGCGTACTATCACATCAAAATTCACAGACGCTCCAGGAGATTTCTCCGCTTTCGGCTGGGGTCCAGTCATTTCCAGTTCAGAGCCCTGCCCTTTGGTCTCACTACAGCCCCCAGAGTGTTCACCAAATGCATGGCAGTGGTCACGGCTCACCTGAGACGTCAAGGATTCCAGGTGTTTCCGTATCTCGACGACTGGCTCCTGTCAGCCACCACCAGGCATCAGCTTATACAAGCCAGGGATTACACAATAAACCTTTGTTCTCATTTGGGCATCACAATCAACTTCGAAAAGTCATCCTTATCGCCCTGCCAGTCTATTACCTTCATAGGCGCAAACTTAAACACTGTTCGGATGTCAGCTACTCTTACAGATCAAAGAGTTTCAGACATTCAGAGTCATGTCAAGATCATTCTGGCCAACAAGAAAGTACAGGCCAGAATGGTTCTAAAGGTATTAGGTCTCATGGCTGCGGCCATTACTCTTCTTCCCCTGGCTCGATTCTACATGCCTTCTTCAGTGGATGCTGTTCACACAATGGTCATACCAGCAACTTCCAATGCGTCACCAGATTCTGGTGACACAGACATGCAAAGAGCATCTTGCTTGGTGGATCACATCTCCTCAGGTTCACCAAGGCAGGTACTTTGTACCCCCATCCCCGATAGCCACTGTCACCACGGATGCCTCCCTGATCGGGTGGGGGGGGTCATTATCAGGGCAGGATGGTTCATGGGACGTGGCAGCCGTTCGAGTACCATCTGCACATAAATGTCCTGGAGATGAGAGCAGTGCTTTTAACGTTGCAAGCCCTCAACGACTTTCTTCCCGTAGGGACAATTGCAGTCCACACAGACAACATGTCTGTAGTTTGGTATATCAACAAACAGGGCGGAACCAAGTCCTACCCCTTGTGTCGAGAAGCGCTCAGACTATGGCAATGGGCGATCTCCTCTCATCGGTTTCTGGTAGCAATGCATATCCCTGGGAAAACCAACATTGTAGCGGACAGATTGAGCAGAGCTATTCTCATGCCTCACGAGTGGTCTCTCAAGCAATCTATAGCGGAAGAGATTTTTCTGGAATGGGGTCGTCCATGTTGCGATCTTTTTGCTACTCCCCAAAACAGCAAATGTCCAGACTTCTTCAGCCTCTTCCCTCTATCAGGCCATCCCCCCAGAGACGCTCTGACCCAGGATTGGCCCCAGGGACTTCTTTATGCCTTCCCTCCATTTCCTCTGATCCCTCAGGTTATCCAGAAAGCTACCGTTTTGAGAGCCAAATTGATTCTCATTGCCCCTTACTGGCCTCGACAAGTTTGGTTCCCGTTCCTCCATCATCACCTTTTGGTGCAGCCGTGGCATCTGGACCCAGTGCCAGATCTTCTGATACACCAATCGGGTCAGCTGCACCGGTCAATCCCTTCTCTCAACCTCACAGCATGGTTGCTCCACTTCCTTCCTTAGCCAGGCTTCCTTTGATCTCTAACCCAGTTAGAGACATCATAGTAGCTTCACTAAAATCCTCTACCAGGAGGATTTATACAAGCAAATGGAAACGTTTCTCTTATTGGGCCAAGGCCCAAAATATTGATCCTTTTACTGCCCTGTTCAGGCAGTCCTGGACTTCTTAGCAGAGATTTTTCATGCAGGCTCCTCTTCTTCCACAGTCAGAGTTCAATTGGCTGCTATTTCTAATTTTCATGTCGGGATAGCAGATCATAATATTATGTCCCATAGGCTCTGCAGGGCCTTCTTGAAAGGAATTTTCCTACTAAAACCTCCAATCAGGAATCCTCCTCCTCAGTGGGATCTAAATTTAGTGCTGACATCCTTGATTCTTCCCCTTCGAGCCAGCTGCTTCTTGTTCCCTGAAATATCTTTCTTGGAAAACTTTATTCCTAGTGGCTATTACATCGGCCAGGAGGGTGTCTGAACTTCATGCTCTTTCGGTTCGACCCCCCTATTTGGTTTTTCACAAAGACAGAGTATCTTTGAGAACTAACCCAACCTTTTTGCCTAAGGTCGCCTCAAAGAACAATTTGAATTAATCCATTGATCTCCCTGTATTTTAACCTAACTATTCAGATAGAGCTGAACAAAAGCTACATTATCTTGATGTCCACCGTCAACTTAGATATTATTTGGACAGAACAAAAAAATTTAGAAAATCTGATCAACTTTTTGTTTCCTATGCGGATAATAAAAAAGGCCTTCCTGTTTCTAAAGTGACCTTGTCTAGATGGCTTTCTTGGTCATCTCTGAAATTTATCTGCTCAGGGGAAAACAGCTGTGCTCAAAACCTAAAGCACATTCAACTAGGAGCTTAGCTACTTCTACAGCTTTTCAAGCTAGACTTCCTTTAGACACTATTTGTGCAGCGGCCACTTGGGCCACTCCTCACACTTTGTTTCCCATTACAAATTGGACATGGCCTCCAGGGACAGAGCCAGTTTTGGCTCTACAGTCCTCAAGAGTTTGTTCCATTGAGCCACCCAGGATAGAGGTGCTAGGGACGCGGTCCCATCAAGCAAGAATGAAGGCGAGATTGACAACTTAACATTAAGAAGTTATGTACCTACCATAACCGTTCCATGTTAGTTGTCTTCTCTCGCCTTCTTTCTTGCGACCCTCCCTCCTTCCCCCTGGCCTGGACAGACCTTGTTATAAGAAACTGTTATGCTGAAGACCATTCAGACCTGGTCCTTCTTCCATCTGTAAGTTTTTCTTTCTTCCTTTGGGAAGTATTTTATGCTTGGTGCTATTGCCCTTTGTCATCAAACGAGATCTGGGTACTTACCGCCTTGCATCATGGGATATGGGGCTGCCTTGAGCTGGTAAAAGTGACTCTCGAGCTTAGCAAGTGCCGAGTTGGAGCCGAGGGATCGGCTCCGAACCCATCAAGCAAGAAAGAAGGCGAGAGAAGACAACTAACATGGAACGTTATGGTAGGTACATAACTTCTTATTTTAAAAAGTTTCTGTTTGCTGTTTTGGAACATGTAGTTAGAAATATAAGGGGGAAGGATCCTATAAGGACCAAATGGAACAAAGAGAAACTATGTACCAGCTCAGGTTAGGGGCTGACAAAAAAACCTGGTATCAATGACTCAGTAAATATTAAATGTTTTCTGAAAAATAGAAGACTGAAGATTTTAAAATGAACTGTCTATGTTATGTTATTAGATGTGTGCCTTTAAATGACTGTATTCGTTTTGCTAGTGCACTTTAAGTAATTGATCGTTTTATTAGGTAATTATTTTGATTTGATATATAAGGGGATGCTGCTGTATGCATTTTATTTCATTCTGAAGAAGTCTTTTGAGACGAAAGCGATATTAAACTGTGTTTTTCGCTATTGCTGGTGGTTTCCTTCATTGTCCGTTCAGACTGGTGGTTTGGTTTTTATAAATATGTCCAGTAGCAAAATGACAAGTCACAGAAAGGAAGAAAAGTGATAAGACCCCACCCCGGCCAGGGGGAGGCAGGAAATTAAAAAGGGGTAAGAAAGGATGGTGCTAGTACTGCAGCAGTCATCTATTCAAATATCTATTGACAGGACAAGTTAACCCTCACAGCTGTACTATGGTCATCATTATGTCACTGTTGCAGTAGGTTATACCTATATGGGACAGATACCAAAGCTTAGGATGTAATGGTGGAGGCAACAGGGCCATATTCCAAAGGAGTCTCGAGAAGAGATCTAGCAAATCTTGTTCTGGCTCTGGAGAAGGAATTAGTTTTATAATCCTTAGTGAAAGTGTGCACTGATGTCCAAGTTACTGCCTCTAGAATAACTCTGCAGTCCATCCCTTTTAAAAAGACCCAAGAGCTTGCCACAGCTCTGGTGGAGTGATCCGTGACATTCTGAGGGGTGTTTTTCCATTACGAGACTAACAGAACTGAATATCCAGAGACAACCACCTACAACTTCTTTCTTGACCTCAAAGAAAATAAAGAGTTAACCTGACATTATGAAATCTTTAATTTGCCCAGGTAGTACTTCAGTTGCCTGTGTATATCCAATATATGGAGAACTCTCCTCTCTACTTTTGGGTACAGAGAAGAGCATAGGGACGTTAAGAGACTTATTCAAATTAAACTGAGAAGCAACTCTGGGCATGAAAGTTGGGTTAGTTCTAAGATTCACCTTATCCTTATGGAAAATCAAAAAGTGAAGAGAAGGTATGGGGGCCTCCAACTCCAATACTTATTTAGCTGAAGTCAGAGCAATAAGTAACACTGTCTTCTGAGTAAGACATTTCAGGGAGGAACTGGCTGCAGGTTCCAAGGCAGACAGAGGTAGATTCTCACACAAAGCTGAGATCCCAGTATGGAGCAACTGTTTTTTTAAGTGGTGTAATAGGTAAAATCCCTTTCAAAACCTGCCTGTTTTGGAATAGAGGAAAGTGTGTGGGGAGCCTAATGGTAGAAAATCAGAAATAGCCAAAAGATGCAATTCCAAAGAGGTGTAAGAAAGGCCTGATATGAACAATTCAAACAGGTACTAGAAACCCAATGAAGCCCTTGCATAGGATGGATCCTGGTCTCTAATATGACATCAAGTAGAAAATCTTTTCCTGTTTACTAAATATGATTTCTTCGTATCAGGTTTTCTAACCACCCCTGACACCTGTTGCATGTCCTTTGAGAGGAAGTGCCTAAATGGGATCAAAAGCCTGTCATCCATGCAATCAGGTGGCAGTTGAAAATGTTGGGCTAGATGAGAGTTCTCTTGCCCTGTGTAAGTAAGTCCATTTTATGATCATGTTTTTGGCAATTGATCCTGGCTTGGTGAACGAGAAGGGAGAAATACTGTTATTCTTAGGCTGTAAATCAAGGCAGACAGAATTACTTGCGGAGTTCCCCACAGGTGAACAATCTCCTGAAAGACCTCTGAGTGTAATATCTGCTCAAGATGGCCTTCACTGCATCTGTTCAGTGAGTCCACAGTTGTGTTCTGCTCTAATGGAATGTAAGCTGTATGTAGGCAGAGGCTGGGTAGAGTTGCCAACTCCCCAGCAAACGTGGCTGGTCTGCACAGGGGTAGGGCCTTGTTGCTCAGTGTTTGTTTACATACCACATAACTGGGGTGTAGTCTGTTATGACTAATAGTGGTTCCAGTGTCCAAAGAGGTTTATGCATTTGTGCCTGAACTGATGATCTCATATGTCCTAGACTTTGATGCCTTATTAAACTGCCCCATTACAAAATATAATATATCTATTTCTGACTGACTGAATTGGAATGGGGAAAGAAAGAGAGAGACCTGGATTATTTTGGATTTGATTGGCCCACCAGAGGAGTTCCTTCCTAGTGCTGGGATTGGGAAGAATAGGGGAAGTTGGTAGCAGGTCAAGATAGATTTGAGAAACCACTGTATTTTTCTCATGTAGAGTCTGACCATAGGAATCATCATGAGGATGGAGAAAGCCATGTAAATGAGAATTCTGAGAAATTCCCTTACTGTGGAAAAGCTTTGGAGGGGGCTAGGTTTTGGAACTGCTGACAATGGAAATAATGTTTCTCTGATGGGAGGTAAGCTACCATGAGAGAGGTGTCTCAAAGACATCCTAGAAATACTAACATATGGCAAGGGACCAGGGGTGACTTTTCCAGATTTAACCCGAAACCTAGACTGAAGAAAGAATTCAGGGAGAAGTGAAGGAATGCTTGATTGCCTTGGGCTGTTGTAGCTTGAATGGGACAACTATCCAGGGAGGGGTATATGTGAATTCCCTGGAGTCTGCAGAATGCAATGACTAGAGTCAGACATTTTGTGAATACTCTTGGAGTGACAGGCAGATCAGATAGCAAAGATGTAAATTGAAAGTGCAAGCCCAAAATAAAGTAACACCTGTGGCATCCATGAGGTACAGCGTGATTATGTAAGCCTTGGGTGGAAGAAGAGGGAAGACAGACTACAAAGTTAAGAGGAAAGACAGACTACAAAGTTATCATTTTGAAATGTGAAACTATGAAAAAGACATTTGGAACTAATAGATCCAAAACTGGTCTCTAGGTGCCTTCTTTATTGGATAACAGAACAAGACTCACTATTAAAATGGCAAGATTGCAATGCCAAGTCATGACACACCAAAAAAATGAAAATGCAGAAGACTGAATACTGAACATTGCTCTGCTGATTTAAACTTTTTTAAAACTCCCTGCAACACCAGTGTGTGTGTGTGTGTGTGGGGGGGGGGGGGGTCAAGTCCACCTGAACTTATCAATATCAACTATGAGATCAGTGTAAGTCTGAATTTTTTGCCATTTAGTCTCCACATTATATCACTCTGCATTCTGAAGCCCAACCTTTGAAATGGTTACCCTATAGAAAATATTTGAATATATGACTTTTGCCTGTTGGGAAGGAGAAAGAGGCTCAATTACATATTGTGAAAGCTTGACTGATATGATTTTTTGGAAACTAGTGGGTTTCTTTCTTTAGGGGTAGAGGAATCCCTAACTGCAGAGGGTGAGTTGCCCATTGCAGTTTGCAGCCATGCTGAATTATTTCCAGTTTCTGGTAGTATCGATACCCAGTGATGTAAAGAATGTAGAAGACTGCTTGTCACTCTGGCAGGATGTCAGGGTTGTTGAGAGGAGGATGGGGAATAACGTCCAACTGTAGTCATGCATTTTTCTTATGAAGGGAAGATCCTTGGAATCCATTATGTTTCTTTTTTTTAAATCTCCCACTATTCTTTCTTTATTGTAGTGTAATGGATTTTTGTTGAACAGACTTGACTTGAAAGGCTTCTAAAAAAAAGCCCCAGGACTGGAAGAATAATTTGTCTTATGTCTCAGGACAGGGGATAGAAAAAGTGTATTGCCCCCAGCATTTCCTTTTCTTCTTCTTCTAACTTTTGATATACCTCAGCTGAAGAATTCCCCAATCATCACATATTTTCCAGAAGGACAACTAAAGTTTGGGTCTTGACATCTTCAGGAAAATTCTAGAGTATGAACCAAGTATTCCTGCACATCATTGTCCCCATAGCTGTGGCTCTTGACACAGCATTCATTGCCCTGTATATACATTTTATTGAGTATCTGGTAATCTGGATGGCTGAAGTGACCATGTTTGACAAACTGGTTTTAATATCATAAGCTGAAAGATTAACTATTGATTGTTGCATGCCTGCCAAAATGGAAAGTAAGTATCTTGTCAAATGTGTCTGGTAGTTGACTGCTTTTTGAAAGCCAAATTAGAATAGGCATATACCTTCCTTCCATACATGTCAAAACCCAGATGTCTTTTTCAATAGAGTCAAACTTAGGTAAAACAATGGGTTTGAACTACTGTCCCCATCCAAAGAGATGTTCACACCCAGATGAACAATAGGACTTCTAGAAAGAAACAGTGTCTGGCATCTTATTAAGTTTGTTTGGTTTTCTAGGTGCAGGGGAATGAAAATTCAAAGAAAAAGATGTAGCATTAAAAGTGGGCTCCAAGCTCTACAAGTCATAGTATCTTTTTTGAGCCTCTGTAACTTCTTTCCCCCAAGCTGAAGAACGTTTTCACTTTCGAGATGGTGACAGAGAAAGACATTCTTCCATCTAAAGAATTTGAGGACAAAGCATCCGCAGAGCCATATCCATACAAGATGGGAGAGAAAGAGCTCTGAAGCACAGTCAGCCTCTTGATCTTCGAAGTCAGAGACTACTTCCTTAGAATAAGATGACAGTCTTATCATTTTAGCCTGAGTAGACACTGGAGTGGAAGACTGAAAAGACTGTGATACCTTAAAAACCCTATGCAAAGCTGCACCAGTCTTGCTGGGAGATTTTTTACAAGGATGTGTGTGCATGTGTGGGGGGGGGGGTAAATGTTTAGTCTTTTTTGGACTTCTTCTATGGGCTCTCTAGTCTGATGTTTTGTTTATGAGGAATCAGACTTCCAGACCTCCATTAATGCACAGTATCTTATACCTCTCTTACCAGGTGTCAATAAACTCATTCCTTATCCTCAATAAAAATAAAACAATGTTCTCCCTTCTTGGTTAAGGATACCCAATGTCCAATATGGCAGGACATGTGCTGTTCTGGGTCTTAGCAGCTTCACATGGAACCTCACCAGAGGAACCAGTTAAATTGAACTAATGGTCTAAAGAATACAAAACTACATCAGCAGAACTGTCTCACTAAGACCATTGCAAAAAGATAGATAAAGGAGCCTTTTCAAAAGCCTCTTTTGAAAATGTTCTCATCTCTTTAACTAAGGGAAGAGATTCATGAAAGAAGAGTAAGAAGCCAAGGTCAGAATTGTGGCTACCTCTAATGGTTTTAGGCACACAGGATAAACATATCTCATAGGTTAACCTTATTTCTTGACTCTTCCCTAAACAGAAAACTCAGTTTATGAGGGTGGTCTTATATGTTATCTACCTTCTACACATATACTTCCTGTTCCTGATAGGCATATGCTAAAAGTCAGTATAACTATTCACAGAAAAAAGAAAACAAGGTCCTCAGTGGAGTAGTTATCTGTCCCCAAAAATCTTTAGTTGAAAGCTGATTGCTAATATTGAAGTCACTAAGAAGACAAGATGTCTGAATAAGCATACCGGTATTAAAAAAAATCTGAATTTTGGTGGCAATATGTCCCTGTTATACTAACACGTTTGTGTACTGGAGTAGATGTACAGTCATGAGGAAGGTGTCCAAAGCATTAGTAGACTGGCCAGAAATTTGATATTCTTTGCATAATACCTCCCATATAACTATATACTAATGCAATAGTGACCTAATGATGATCATTTGTTGTTCCTGAAGTTGGATGACCCAGGACCTAGTGAGGATGTTGCCTGAGAGAAGTCAAGGCAAAGCACTTTGTGGAGCTGAAAGAAAAGCCTGTCCAAGGCCTGCAGCCATAATTTTTTATTTAACAGTGTGCTTCTAGAAGGACAGTGTAGGAATGAGCCTGTTTGGGGAGATACCTCCATGGACTGTGAATCCTGCGTCTGATGTGCTGTAACTACTGTAACTATTTGAGGAATCAAGAAAAGTCAAGTCTGCTATCATTTTGTTTATTTCTTCAAATAAACTTGTTTTGTTACATATTTATACAATTATTGTTTTTAACTCAATCCCACTAGTGCAGCTCTTTTGAGTGTGTACCTTTAACTCCCAGTGGGTGTGGCTTTAGCCTTTAAAAAATTAAGTTATCACCTTACAGTTCCAACAAATACTCATTGACCGAGGTAAAATATCAATACAGTTTGTTTGCCATCATATATGCTTCAAGATAACATATTCTGATACCTTGTATATAGCATGGTTTTGGAAATATTAATGCAAATATTAACAAGCAATATTTGATGCCTAGAGGCACAGTAGGAGGCAACTGCAGAAACACATGGAGCAACACTCAGCTGTAATGAGTTAAGACTTAATTTGCCTATTTATGCTTTTTTATTTACATTTTATTTACATTATCCATTGTAGTAGCACATTTTTATTACTTACAAATAAGTCAAATAATGTTGCAGGAGACTTGCTGTAGTCCCAGTACATTGCTAAACTTTGGAATAGTATCCCAGTGAAATAAAGACTCTCTTGACAAACTCAGTAGTTTTAAACTACTGCTTAAACAACATCTTAGCCAATCCTGGTCCTGTACATGCTCATCACAGGGTTAAAACTTTTTCACTGTACAATGCTATCCAACACTCTCTTTAAACATAGTATTCTCAACCTCTTACTGAAATGACAAAAATTGTTATACAGAACCACTGCCTGTACAATCCACTAAGTTGCACGTGCTCTTTCTCTTTAGTAACTTCCACCTCTGTAAAATCTTAGAATGTATAAATGTAACTACTGTTTGCGTATAAATGTAAACAGAAACTTAACTTCTCTGTGTTTGACTGGAAGTTAGTATAACACAATGTAAGCAAATGGAGCTTTTCTCCCAGGGCATCTACTGAAAATGGATATTACTAGTTGTACTTTCCTGTTAAACAAAGACTAATAAATAAGTAAATACATAGTTTTTGCTTCGCATTAACTGTGTTAGTATCACTAGGCTTGTAGACTATTTTAAGGCGAGACCTGAGGTGGTATAGGTACGACTATGGTAAATTAGGCCCGGGCACAGAAATTCCCCTAATATAAAGTGAGTCTTATCTGGAATATGGAGGAAAATGAGCTCAAGATGGCAGAGGCCAAGACTAAGTTGTACTGGAGGTTGTAGTCAATGTGCTTTCCAGGAACAGCTTAGGGGATGAAACATTAAAATGATGGTAGAAGAAAGTGATGTATTTTGGATAAGAGATTGCTTAGAGTGACACTATGGAAAAATATCCTATACAGTCTGAGGATATAAAGTGTGGTTTCTACATTAATAGCACCAGTTTTGTATAGTGAGAGTTCCACAGGTGGAGGTATCATCCCTGTCACACCGTGGCATGATATGATATCTCACATAAAAAATACAAAAAAAGACTGAGCAATGCAGTTGAACAATCAAGTTATATATGCAAGTCACAGGACTAAAGAAGAGAACTGAAATAAATGAATACTAAAGCTAAGAAAGTATGACCAATGAGAGAAATAAGGCTGAAAGAAGGAGTTCTAATGATCAGGTATGCTCTATGGGATAATTTTGCAAATATGTTGGGCTTTTAAGTGATAGATATTAGAGTATTAATACTTAGGTTGACAAACTAATGGAGATGGGGATGTTACTTTTGAGATGCATGGGGAAGCATACAAATTTTTGAATTTATTTCTCAGGCATTGATATAAGGCAACATGGAATCAAATTATTTCAGACATGTCTGAACAGATAAAAAAATTTGCTGCA
This sequence comes from Protopterus annectens, assembly GCF_019279795.1. Classification (NCBI taxonomy): domain Eukaryota; kingdom Metazoa; phylum Chordata; order Ceratodontiformes; family Protopteridae; genus Protopterus; species Protopterus annectens. The sequence goes on along the minus strand of NC_056733.1, from coordinate 1,895,006,865 downwards.
TGTTCCAAATGATGACATTACAATGGAATAATCTGTAGGTTTTTGAAGATGAACTGAATGATGGTGACTTTTTACAAAAATAGTTGATAAAGAGGGAAATACAGATTGTGGAGTTAGAAGCTTGGGTATCATTAAATAGTAAAGAAAATGTAATTTGTCATCTACCAAATGTATGTTATATGTGGCTAGATTCTGAGAACACACAAAACAATTGCTCTTTTTCTGTAGAAATGTTGATTACTAATTAAGCAAATGTCCCTATAAAAGATGCAAGCAATGTAGTAAAAAAGGGCGCATTGCTAAAATGTAAATTAGTATACAACAAATATACAAAGAAGGGCCATTTCTGTTCTGCATGTTACTACACAAAAAGCTGGTGTCCACTAAAGGTGAGTTACAAATTTCTGAATTAGATCGGGAGAACAATAATGAAGATTAAAGGTGCTGTTAAAAGTCATGAATATGAAAATATTAATGAACATGTGAATGTGGCTAAAAATGAAACAAAAAGTTGTGAAGAATTTTTTGCTGGGGTTGAAACTGTAGAAGTAGAACATAATATGATTTTATTATTATTTGAAAGTGAAATAGTTTTTATTAATAATTCAAATGAAATATTATAAATTAAAGGGGCTTCAGAGGAGAATTATGAGCATATGCTATAAATATGGGGAAAGCAGAAGATGATTTGTCAAATCAAGTTTAGGAGAGATAGGAAGATGGCAAAAGGAGAAAAGGTATCCAGTGAAAAAATTAATGGATTGTATGACAGATGATCTGAGGCACGCAAGCATGACTGTCAAAGAAGGTATGATAGTGGCTATGAATCAAAAGAAATGGCAACAGTCGACATGACACCCTTACCCCATGTAAGAATAGGAAAACAGATAATAAGGATTACAAAAATGTAGGGACATATTGGAATTATGAGTCATGTTATGTAAATACAGGGACTAATGAAGGATTAATAGGGATAAGGATGAACAGAGGATAGAAGAAAATGAGGGAACAGAGTAGAATATTTAAATAGAAGAGAACAGTTATTTTTTCCTTCATATCAGTTAGTGTTTCAATAACGCAATAAGTGATATTAGGAGATTAGTAATTCTGAAATGGTCTATTTTACTATCAGGAATCTGGGAAAATAATGAGGAACTATGGCACAGACAGATGTTCTGGTATAAAGTTTTTGTTTAGGGGTTTGAAAGTTAAAGTTATGAACATAATAATATGAATATAAGGGCACTATTAGATGATAGACTGATAGATCAAATTATTATAGTTATTATAATATTTGCCTATAATGAAAACATTTTTTTGAGGAGGATTAATTTCTGGAAGTGGATAAGAAAATTATAATGATAAAATATTTTAAATACTACATAAATAAAAAGGGAGGAAAAAGCATTTTTGTCCCCTTTTGACATTTTACTGGTCTGGCTACTCATTGCCCAATGTCCATGCTGGATCTGTCAGCTAATCTACTTACTCCCTGGACTTGCTCCAGCATTGCTGGGAGCCAGTCATGTATCTCAAGGGTATCCTGGGAAATTGGCTATCTCCACATTCATCAGGAGATTTTCTTAGTATGCTCCACCCACTCTCCCCTCTCTCTCTCAGCAATGTGGTTACATCCAAGAGGACAAATGTGCAATAGGGACATTGCAACATATAGCCCTGCCTACAAGACAGCTCAGCCAGATCCACCCCAACTCTTTTTTGGACAATGTCTCCTTTTAGTGACACTGCCAGCCTTCTTCTTCCAGTGACACTGCCAGCCTCTACCAGGCATTGTCAGATTAGGCACCAATATCACAGTCCCCACCAGGATAGGCATGCTCATCACGTCCTGCTTAAGCCACTAATCGAACCTGGGTTACCTGGGTGATAAGGCTTTATCCCTCTTTGCCTTTTGGGTGGCTTTGTAGGGACTTTATGAAGGTAAGGTTTTTCACTTAGGGAAAGAGAGGAATTTTGTACATTGTACTGTTAACGTAGAATAGTGATTTGCTATAGACATTAAAATAACTTAAAAAGGAAATGGATGGTGTGAAAAGTTTTTCTGACCACTGTACCATTTGTAGTTTATTTAGTTGTAATTAAGACATGATTAAGGTTGGAGATAGCATTAAAATGCTAATACAGTTTTAGACAGAAAGTATTAAATGGAGAAAGAAAATTTAAAAAGTTAATGGAAAAGTATGACAGTATGAGAATTGAACAGAATAGTGGATTGTTTTAAAAGACAAATATAAGCAAGATTATTTAATAATCAAGAAAGATAAAAAAGAAAGAAAAAAAAGAGTATGAGAGAGTAATTAAAGAATAGGAAAATATGGTGGAAAGTCAAGTTGTCTGTTGTTATAAGAAATAAATGTAAATGAAAAACAAAGAAAGGTTGAAGAAATTTTTTTAAAAGGCACAAAACAAAATGTGAAGTTGGTAGCATGTAAAATATCCAAGGCTTATCATATTCTGAATCATGAACAGGTATGGGCATGCACTGGAATGTCACTGTCAGACAGTTATAAATCTGCTGAGAACACTATTATAGTATGTTATGGGTAACGATGTTAATAAATGGTGTGATGACTGAAGGAATAATAAATAGATAAAGGGGTTAGGCAGGGGTATCCATTCAGCATAGCGATTTTTTTTTGGTAATGAACACTATTGATTATAATTGAAAATAATAATTCAGTTAAGTTAGGTAGAAGATAACAGAATGAGCATAAATTTCAGGGGGTTTGTATTTTCTTGTTCATGTAGTGTTAATTGAAACAAAAATAAAAATAATACATTGGGGTGGTAGAACTAATAAAAGGGCAAGAAAATGAATATGATATGAAGGACTACAAATAAAAAGTTAAAGGATATATGATAGAGATAAGTTAGTTGAGATGTATTTTACACACAGAGAGAAAGAGATGCAAACATTAAGAATAGTTTTCAGAAAAAAAATAGCAAGCAAAGTGCAGAAGAACAGCAGGATGTGATCATTCAAAAAAATCAGTTTTATTTGATAAATGGCCCATTGCGAATTGTTGGGTATACATGGTGAGTTCATATATATTAAGCGTTAGGAGGGAAAAATCAATCACATATATTGTTTTAGTTTATTCTGGGGTTCAAGATAAAATCCTGTCAAAAGGGTAATACTGTATAGTAAGAAAGATAAAGAAGAGACTCATGCTGCTTCATCCTGGTATTTGTATAGTTCCATTACATATGTATTTTGCTATGAGTATATAAAACGAAAAATTATTATGTAAACTAATGTGTGAAAAGTATAAAGATCAGTAGGTTAACTTTGTGAAAATGGAAAAAAGGAAATTTGCAAAAAGGTGACGAGGTTAAAGAATTTTGAATTAGGTGTTATATGTGCAAATTGGATTTAGATAAAATACAGAAGGATAGAATATGTATTTAATAACATCCTGATGGATCATAATCAAGAGAAAGGTTATAAATATTTGGAAATGATAAATTCTGTTATTAAAATTAAAAAAATGTTTTCGAGTACAATACCTATTAATCCACATAAAATGTCTATTTTCTGTCTATCCATAAAAAGTATGTTTGGTTAAAAAGTGTCTAGTAAAGTGCTAATCCTTATGTATGTGGTATATTAGTACAAAGAGACTCTATAACTGGTGCTATTAAAACACTATCTAAATGTGTGCCCTTATATTTATATAACTCATTCCAAAGTAATACCCAAGAATCCTTTAAATAGAACTTGGTGGTCTGTACAATCAGATTTAATACAATATCAATAAACTGAAAAGTATTCTGTTTACTATTCCTTGAGGAAATATGTCTAAATGGTAGAATTGTTTGATCTTTATGCATCTTAGGGATGCTAAAAAGTTCACCTAAACTAGAATTTTCTATTAACATAAAATTATATTCATTTAAAGTTATATTGTCTCTCTGCAATAATTTAAATAAAGATTTGTCAACTGACTGAATTATTTTGTACACTTCAACTAAAGGTATAACTTTGTAAAACTTAGGTTCATTCAAAGATAATTCCATTTTAGATACATACACTTCTTGTTCCGTTACAACCACTCCAGTGATCTTATCACCTTTTATTATTATGATTTGTTTGTCATTCTTAAGTTCTTTAAGGGCCTTGGCTTCACTTTTCAATAAATTATACCATTTAGAAGAATTCTTTTGCAATAACAATTTTCTTATATCATGATCACACACTTTTAAATAAAGATTTAAGGTATTATGTAAAGTCAGATTGTAGACACTTTTTTCTTTAAAATATTGTTATAATTAAAACCATTACAGATGACATCATTCAAAATATATTTCAGATGTAATTTCTTTAAAAATAATCTAAAATCAAGTAGAACTTCAATTACATTTGCTTTCTGTGATGGTATAAATGGAACCCCCTTTTTAAGAGACTCAAATGGCTGCCTGTAAATTCAACATGTGACAAATTAAAAATAGAAGCGCCAATAGTGGCTTCGATAAGATACTCGTCTACTGCCAGTCCCTGCCCCTGGTATGACCTCTTCTTCTTGAACTGCATCTCATAGATCTTCCATTCCCTTGGATGTTTCCTCTCTTGATCAAAAAAAATCATTCATGGTGGTTTGATTCAGGGTGGTTTGATTAAAAAACACATTATTCAGTGGAACATCTCCTAATGGTGTATCTCTGTTGTCAACATTGTTGGAAATACCTTGATTAACATAGTCAACCAGTAAAGGGAATTAATCTAATGATGAAATGGCTTCCCCAACAGCAACTGTCTTGGTGTTTTAACCACAGAAACTTTAATGCTTAAAATGTAGGATTGTTCCATGTCACAATACCATTTTTTGTTTTTCTTTGATGCAGTAGTAACAACATGCCTACTGATCTTGGCAGGAATCCCATTCCATGCAAAGGACAGTTATTTTAATATACTTCTATGGAAAGACTGAATTTGAGTTTTAAGCATTTCAAGTTTACTCCTGTTGTGGTTAATTAACACGTTTAATACTTTAATTCCTGTTTCATTTATATATATATATATATATATATATATATATATATATATATATATATATATGACAAAGTTCTTTATATGTAGAACTGTTGTAGGGAATACCATTTGGAAATTTGCAATATTTCAGGCCAAGAGGTACTATCTCACTGTGAATATAGCGTGTTAGATAAAAATTGTCATATTCAACATTTTTAAAACGTGGTTAATAATTGTTCAAGTTTGTAAATTAAAGACTTATAGCTGGTAAACCTGTCTTGTCTAGGACTAGAAATCACAAAACTGCCTAATCAAACATTCTCGCCATTTATATTAAATTTCAAAAAAAGATTATTCATGTTAACAGACAAGGCTTTTTCCAAAAAAATCACTTTTGGATACAGACTCAGCAATTAATGTGGCATCAATTTTGATGGTACCTTGTCCTGTATTCTTCAGTTTATTCCTCAGGGTAGGCAAGGAATTCCCCAAATTCTTCATCAAATTGCAAGTTTAACCACGGTATCAGTGAGTGTTTGAAACATAATTAAAACATCAGGATGCACAGTATAAACTGACATGTCCATTAAATGTTAGCTACTAGAGCCAAATTTGGCCTGAGGTCATTCTGACATAATTCGAACAGAACAATAAATAATATTACAAAAAAAAAAAAAAAAAGATAAAAAACAACACACTACACAAATTGGCAAACTTCTCAGATTATGAAAAAGAACCACAACAGTACTGAACAATAAATAGAGAGCTGTCATTAAAAATGTGTTACTATAAGTAAATTTACACTAGATTTTAAATATATATTTCTTCACTTCACTGCAATTAACACATCAAGGTAGTGAAACTCCCTTTCAGATATATGACAAGTGAACCAAAGAAAAGATGTAGTGTTTTGTAAAAATTCAATACATTCAATTAATTTATCAAGAGGCCCAGCCCATAATACACAAATGTCATCCAAAAAAACTTGCATAAAGGTGATATATATTAAAGTAAAAGGAATTTCTGTTTCCACTCATATAAGGCTAAATTAGCAAAAGTAGAGATGCACACTGCCCCTACAGGTACACCATGATTTTGTTGGTAAATCTCCCCTTTAAAAATATAAAATTGTATTTTAAAATTGTTTCCATAAATTTGCATAAAATATGACAATCGTTTTGAGTCAAAAAATTGCAGGGTTTTAAAGTATCTTCAAACCATGACAGTCCCTGGTTGTGTGGTATAACTGTAAATAGATCCACTACACCGGTATTTACAAATAAAACATCATCTCTAAAAGATATTTGATTAATTCAGTTGAGAAAATCCCAGGAGTCCTGAAATACATAGGTCCTGTAGCCTTGAAATGGTTGTAATTTCCTATCAATGTACACTGCAAGTTCATAAGTTCTTGATCCACTAGCTGAAACAATAAACCAAAGAGGTGGGTTATCTATGTTTCTGTGCACCTTGGAGATGCCAAAAATTGAATGCTTGCATATCTGTTAGTTAAAAAAATATCAAAGGTGTCTATATCTATAACTTCTTGCATTAACAAATCTTTCAACATCAGGACAATTTTTTTTTATGGGAAATATTGACCTCATTCTAGATATAGAAGAATATATCTCACCCTGATATAAAAGATGTAATAGTCTGCCAAAATAGTCACAGAGTCCATAATGACTTATCCACTCATTTATCTGGTTTCATAAGTCTTACTTTGGTATTGTGTATTAAATTAAAAAGTAGTGTATTTTCATCCTTAGAGAGGTTAAAAAATCTCTTAGAATTATAAGAGGTTAAAGTACACAGCTCAAATTCAATAAAAGACTCAAAATTCTGTAATTCAGGATGTTAAGGGAGATTAAAAGTACTTTTTTATGTAACATACACTTGTTTCCTTGAATTGAAGACTCAAACATGATCTCAAAATTGACTTTTCTTAAGAATGATTTAAGATCCAGTATGGTTTTACTCAGGTTGAAAGTCAAAGAAGGTACAAATGAGAGACCTTTTTAAAATGTGAAGAATGCACATTGTTTAATACTATATTACTATAATTAAAGAATTTCAAATTATCTTGCTCAAAAATAATCCCCTTGTGTTACAGAATAAGGTTAACTTAGAAGAATTGGGAATTTTATCTATTTTCTTCCCCTTCCTCTGCTCCTTCTTCCTCTGTTGAAATTCTGATAAACTTCCCTGTGTTGCTTTTGCCTTTGTACATCATAAAGTGTGAAATTCTAAAGCATCATTTCTGTCTGTGCAGAAACCTGGACTCCTGTTATTACTACTATGTAAAGACATACTGAGGGTGTCAGTACAAGTTAAATTTCTATTAGGTGTTCCATCAACTTTTTGTTGGTTCTCTATTGGGTATACCTTGATTTGGGTAAAGGGTAAACTCATATAGAATTGTAGTCCTTCCCATGCCTCTTTAACCTGGCTACCTTTCAGTTCTTAGAGGAAATACATAACTTACCAACCTCCAGAAACACTTGACAGAGTTCTATAGTGAATAAAAGATCTTGTTGCATCCTGTTATTAATTAGCTAACATCAGATAGTAGTTTACTCATCAAATGATCTCATTAAGTGGATGACATTTGTATATTATAGGCCGGGCCTAGTGATTAATTGAGTTTTTACAAAATACTACATATTTTCTTAGGTACACTTATCATATAGCTGAAAGGGAGTTTCACTACCTTGGGTGTGTTAATTTCTAAAAGTAATGAACTGAAGAAATATATATCTAAGATATATTATAAATCTACTTATAGTAACACCTTTTTACATTATAGTAGTGAACATCCACTTTCAGAGAAATAGAATATTATTAAAGACCAGCTAGTTAGCGCTGCCCATATGACTTTGTTGTACTCTGAATTTATAGGGAAATAGGCTGAGCTAAAAAGTTGTTTCCTACAAAGCGGCTATCCAGAATAATTAATTGACACAATCACAACTCAAGTTAAATCTGAATGGGGGTTTAAATACCTTCCTTTATAAAGATATTCACATGGTACTGACCTTGGGGGGGGGGGTTGGTTGGTCTCCCTACCGAACAGCCAAGGGAGAATAATACGTTCCCCAATGCTTTTTTATTGGAGTACAATAAAGATTGGGAAACTATTACAAGAATAGTTAATCAGTATTGGAATATGTTTAGACAACTCCCAGGGGTTCTCAGCATTTTTAATGAGACAGCAAAATTTGTAGAGGTAGAAGTTTGAAGAATCTTTACAAGACCTACAAAGACTTTAACAATAGGAATAATGTAGTAGAAATGAGAACATATAAATGTGATACCTGTAAGGAGTGCCATTTTATAGGCAAATCTGATGTAATAAATCTGTCTTCTAGAAATAGACAACTTAAAGTTCATCAATACTATAATTATAACAGTACTCGCGTGGTTTACATTGCTATATGTGGTTTTTGTAGCTCGTTTTATGTAGGTAAAATGGAGGGACCCTTAAGAAAGCAGATCTATGAACACACGTATGACATTCTTAAAAGAAAAAAAACAAATGCTTTGGTGAAACTTTTAAGAGTATGGGCTAATGGTCAGAGTAACTGCTTAAAGACCCCAGAAGTGAGTAATGAAAAGACACACTAGAATACAGGGTCACTGTTTTGGCAATTGTCCCTACAGGTTAACAAAGATCTAGGGCTGAATGAAATGATTTCCATAACGCCAGTACTGAAAGTGAGGTCTGCTAAGCCTCCAAATTACACGAGTGGTGGATCTAAGAATTGTTGTATGGCTAGATCTTATTACTATTTGTAATTTTATTTTTTTATGTGGGGTGTATTAGCTTTTTTGTGGTGTGCATCAGTTGGTTCTCATGAAGTATTTTATGTACTAGGACAAAAGTGCTGAACTCTGTGCATTTTTAACCTTATTATTTTGGAATAAAATACTCATGGCCAATTATTTTGGTATTTCTTCTTTGGCTGGAATCAACTATTATATGACTGTCTGTTTTTTTTTTTTTTTTTGAGTGGTTCCATGCTGCACTCAGGCGTACCTTTGGTTTATATGCAACTTTAAGATTTGACTTTTATCTATTATTATTAGTGTGTACTAGGTTTACTTCACGGGCAGACTGTGTTTTGTCATTAACATATGAATGGCCTTTAAAACAGACCCTGCACGAGAAGATTAAGCTATACCATTATACCCTGAGGTAAGGGCACAAACTTTTTCCTGACTACTAATTAATGACCCACTCAAGGCAGTTGTTGCTCAGTGCAGTGATGGGCCCACATACATGAAGAATGAATAGGCTCAAAACCTTTGGTAGGAGGACTTAAGAGAAAATATACATAGAAAAGAGAAAGGGTCACCAAAGTCTGAACACTATCTAGAAGTACTGAGAGGTGAAGGTCTCATTTTATCAGTGTAAACTTTTGAATGTTTGTTGGCTGATATATGAATGAAAAACATATGCAGATTTAACAAGGCACAGCACAATGGAGCAGTTGAAAAGGCTGGTTATGATAGTATAGGAAACCATTCCAAATGACAGTGCAGAATCTGAAGGACTGAGGAGTCAAAATGGAAAAATTCATCAGTTAACCAGGTGATTCATCCACCTATACCTTGGCTGCTCCCAGTGTGTTATGGACAGGAGGAGGTTTTGATCCAGCCTCTCTTTTTTGAGACATAATTCAGTTATTTTACAAACTGGCTAATTACCTATGACCCATGAAAAATAATGCTGACTGCAAAAATAAATAAATAAATAAATGAAATCCAACACACATACACACACACACACACACACACACACACACACACACACACACACACACACACACACACACACACACATAGTTAAAGAAGTTCCCATAGTAACTGAAGAATTGCTCCTTACCAAACCATGCCTGTTGATCTCCTTCTACCTCGATAGCGAGACCAAAGTCAGCCAACTTCACTGCAGCTCCTTTCAGTTTGGAGGCTAGCAACAGGTTCTCTGGCTAAAACCAGAAAGAAAAGGTAGAGTGAAACTGAGTCTTTAAATAACATTGAAAAACAACAGTTACAACTCAGTGAATGCTCAGATATATGCTGAATATAGCTAAGGTACCATCTGAATATATTTATAAATGTGACATATGTATTTTTCAGGGGATAATACTGTTTTTGATGCGTTACTAGCAGTGTGGTTTTGATCAAAAAAAGTAAACTACAGTTTAATACCATTATCTGTCATCCTTCACTGTCCAGACATAATCCGTGTTCTAACAGCAGATACGCCCCAGAGCTTTACATTTAGGGAATGCTTGAGCTTTACTTTTTCAGGTAGACCTTAACACAATCACACCTATAGCACATTTTGGTGTAGTTCTACTTGTCAGCTATAGTTCCTTATAGAATCATAACTTTTTTTTGCACATGACTTTTTTAAAGGAGTGAAATATTAATATTATCCAACATGTGAAAAGATAGGCTGCAAGAAATAAAATGGTGTTAAGACTTCTTATCTAGGATGCACTGGAGTGAAGTTACTGACTACCACATGTCACTTATTACACGTGTGTTCATACTTACAGTATTATTTTCATAACTGACTCCGCTGTATGTTATTGAGGGATATACTGTAAAATGTCATAATGGGAGGCAGAAACATAGTGTTACTGTCAATTTACAATGCATTACACTGGAGATGTTGATAATTACTTCGTCAGTATCATAAAAATAAGCAATATTTCTGTATTTGCATTAATACTGCCAAATCCAAATAAATTGCTAAGTATTGTATTGTTTCAGCTAAAACATTAGCTGTTGCTGAAAAATATCTCTGATAAGCATCATACTTCAAACTTCTGTAAACATCTCAGAGAAAACCTATGAAACCTTCCCAAGGTGCTGGCGATGTCATGTGTCTATGTCATATCTTTTAAAGATGTAAACATTTGAGAAAATCTAGGGGAACAAATGTCACTTTGGCATTTTTTGCATGATTGTAATATCTTATTGTACTGATGTAATCACTCTCTGTGTTAACTTTAATCATTACAAAAAATTTTTACTAGCATTTGTACTTATTAAATTGTATTTGCTGTTTGCAATATATTTATATTTGGCTTTGTTTAAACTTGATTTCAAAAATGCACAGGAGTGAAAGGATGTAAGGGGCCTGTTAGAGATATGAAATTCCTCAGCTGCTATGTGTGAATAAACTGAAGACATTCAGAAGCATTTCTTGGTGTATACGTCCTGCTACCTTGACCTTATTGGAACAGCCACTCTTTCGATACAGTTCCATGGTTATTTATATCCTGAGCTATTATGTTACTGAGAAGCAGTCAGCTATAGCTTACGAGCACTTACAAATGTGACTAGACTCAGTGCTGTCTTTGATGTACTATGTCACAGCAAATACAGAGGTTCAAAATATGGTTATTTAATTGTTGTAATACTTACTGGCACTAGACATAAAACAAGACTTTGGAAAGTATAACAGTTCCAGTCTAAGTAAACAGAAGTTCCATTTAAATCTGTGAAAACACATTTTTATATCTAGTACAGCTAGTCATATGAATCTGTTAGGTGGAGCTGGGGAAATTAATTCCAATGTATCACTGCTAAGGCTGTATAGAATGACATGCAAAGCACACAGCTATTTACACTGCTAGGTGCAGACTTTGAGCTGCAGGTATCAGTTACTGTTAAAACCAAAATGTGCGTGATCTTGACATTCTAGGTGTGAATCATTGCATGTGCTCCTTGTGCAGGTTAGTTCAAGCTTATTCTTAGGGTAACACAAACTTTGCAGATATTCCCAAGTCAATATGTTGCCATCACTGATTAAGTACAATACTGTGATAAAAGACAGATAAAAAGGTTGCATATGATGTGAGTATTTTAAATGACTATAAATTCTTGATTTGATGGCTACCTATTGTAGGGTATTACCGTATCAATAAATATATCCAAAAAAACTAGGAGTTTTCATTTTTCTCACATTCGTGTTGTTTCATAATTCCTCATTTTTTTTCTACCCCATTGCCTGCCAGCCATCACCACTCCCACTCAACTTGCTCATTCACTCCTTCTTCACTGGGGGTAACACAGACAGGCTGACATATAGGCAGCCAATAGCGGTTTTACACTATTATCCCTAATGCTTCACCCTTTGATGGCTGACATACACACTTGCTAATGCAAGTAGTCTGCAATGCTTCCCTTCTGCAGGATGACATCAACACTCCTGAATATGTCCTACTCAGAAAGCAATGCTCCCTTGGAGGATTACTGCTGTAGCAGCTAGGCAGCAACTGAGTTCACATCCATTCTCCAAATGCTATGCACCACTCACAGGATCAGACAGTGCAACAGAGTGGATGGACTCCCTTCACCTGGGATGGGCTAGCTAAATTAGAATCAATTACAAAGTCCCATTTGCCCCCACCAGCACCCAAGCCACTACCTGAACTTTATTCATCTGGCATAGGTTTCTCCCTTTATTTTATTTGTTTATTTTTTGTTGAATGCAATCCTGGATCCTTGATATTTCTCACAACATTCACCAGTAAGCCTGAAGTTAGATTTTGCTAGGAGAAAAATAAAATGTCTGTCATGAAGACTTAATCTAAATATAGAGTTCAGAGCTATGCTGAGTTATGCAGGAATTATAAAGAAGCCCCAATCTATGTTGCAAAACAGTTAATTGACTTAGCTGTTTTGACACTTCACTTCTTCAAACACCGTGTAGGTGGCTTTAAAACTACTTTTAGTGGCTACCTGATAAAAAATGAATCTTCATACTCAGCTTGATTTCCTTATATATTACTTTTATTTCAGAGGTCATCACTAGATTTGTCTCTCTTGAATTATAAACTGAATCAGGATTAATGTCTTCTGTTTCCATTTGCTGATAGTTTCCATTCTCTCAATTTATTAAATTTACATTCTAAATTCACTTAAACTATTTGGACATGAACATTTCTCATAGCAATTTCATTTTAATGGTTCGAAATGAGATGAAAGGAGAAATGAAAAGCGGTCTACCCCTTTTCCTGAACAAATTAATGGAAACACTACCAAGTTATTTTTCATAACATAAAATAAACTTACTACACTTCCTTTGCCCTCCCAAATAATGAAGAATATCATATGAAAAGTGTACTAATTTTAACTGTAATAATGGTCAAAATGTATATAATCACTCTGCCCTTAGTATCTTATGGCAAGGACATATACTATCATAAAAATATAAATTACTCTTAAAATAATAGGATTTGGGCTACTACACATGTTAAAATCTTGAATGGTTATTTGAGGTTTGAAAATTTTAGCCAACTGCTTCTCCCCCCTCTCTCTCACTAGGGATAAATTATGTAAAAAGACTAACAAAAATATAATGATTTCAATTCATTTTTTAAAAGATTATAGAATTCATGATACTTAAAGACATTGTTATTTTTGAACCTATGATTAGAAATCATATATATCGTTTAAATAACAAAATAAGGTTTTAGGCAGTGTCACACTGTCACTAAAACAGTAACTTGCATTCTCAGTTTTTATAATTCACATTATAAATCTAAAGATTAAATCATCCTTAATTAAATTGGAATAATTTTCCAAACCGCTAATATTTTATATAATACTGCTATCAGTATTATATCATATATGATTATACCATCATCATTTTGTAAAATAAGACAATATTTAAAAATCTGAAGTAATAAAACTAATGCGGAAGGTCTGTATCTTCTTTTCCACAGGCACCTCAAAATTCTTGCCACTTTAACTCCATCAGGAATGTGAATGACTTTACTGGCATTATTCAAAACTTTAAAAATATTCATGGCACAATTGCAAACTAAACAATATTTTATGTTTACACATGTTCTCATAGTTCTTTATCAAGAAGTAAATATGTAGTATTATTATCTGAGTATGGAGTTAGTTCTTGTGATTATTATTTGTTCTGCCTTATTAGCATCTGTAATAGGCATTGGAAGATGTAGTTTTGGGCCACCCTTACTTTTGTTACATGACAGTACTGTTTTCCAAGAACAAAATTGTGAATGATAGATTATCTCATAATACATTTCTGGTGGATTTTCTTTCATGTTGTCAAGCTTAGACCAAATGGAATGTCCTCTTGTCAAGTATATATATATATATATATATATATATATATATATATATATATATATATATATATATATAAGCTCAGGGGGTAGGGGGTATGGGGAAGTTTTACACCAAACATGAAGGGTGCATACAGACTTGCTTGACACAAGGTTAAGACTCATTGTTTTGTTCAGCTGTAACCTCATCCAGATAAATTCATAAAGCCACAGGGAAAATCTCCATTTACTTCACAGCTAATCAATATATGAAAAGCATTCAATAACTTGCAGGCCTGTATATATTCTCGTTCCTCATAAAATTAAGCTTTAAGCAAACTTGGTCATATTTTATAGGTTCATAGACTAGTACTAAGCTAACTGCCCTTGTGGGTCATTTTTTAAGCCTAGACAGTTACTCCACATGAGACTCAAACCCTGCACCTTGTGTCTGCAAGGTAACCATCTTAACCATTATGCCAACCTCCCACCCAAATTAATTTCTGTACCAGCAATCAGAAATGCTGGCACAGAGCTACCATTTTATTGGCATCTCAACAACCCTCAACCCCACTCAGCCACTTACCAGAGGTCAGAATCAAACCCTATACCTTGTATCTGTGAGATTAAGACTTTAGCCATTATGGTGACCCTTCACTGAATAAATGTGGTAGACTCTTAAACTGTTTATTGTTTTGATGAAATGTTTATTAGACTGATATGTAATCTGCAATATCCATTAGTTTTCTGGAAACAATTTATGTCAGTCTACAGTTAACACAAATCTTACTAGATCACTATGATCCCATTTAATTTATATGAAGGATTAAAGACTCCTCTATAAAAGTTAGCTGAGCAAACATTTTAATTTGTAAAATTCAACATGCTTTTAGGCCAGTAATATTACCTTGGTGTGAGTTATGTTTAGTCTCAATTTAATTATGCTTAAAGATCATAATGAGTACCATTTTTTTAAATAAATCTACCATGATAAATAATCATTATTTATGTTAAGTAGCTATTATGGTCTTGGAAGTGTATTTACCAATTAATAACATCAATTTAGGCATGGGGAAAGCATCTGAGTTACTTAACCATTGCATTCTGATTTAGAAAATATTCCTTTTATGCATAGATAGCTAACTTAAATATAGTGGACAATTAACAAGTTGACAGATATCTTCCTGAGACAACTTCTTCAAAGTTAGAAGTTTCCAGCAGTACTTATTATTTATGTAGTTTACTGAGAGAGCTCAGTTCAAGTGGCTAAAGATTTCACCTATACAAGCTGTTTCCCCTGTTTCTCTGTACCCCATGGCTGACTTACCATGACGTTAATAGATTTAAGTAAAGGTGACACTGGGAGGGGCTTGAGGGTTACCAAGTAGCCATGCAAACGGGCTTTTGCCTGTAAAAGATGTTAGCCATGTGTGCTGACATAAAGATTTGAGAACATTGTTCTAAATCCTTTTAGATTCATGTGCTTCAGTTTACTTGGTCAGGAATTTGCTTGTTATAATGGAGCTATATCCTGTTTGCCAGATCCAAAAATGGCTGCAGAACAGAGTGCTATTCTGGGACACAGTAAGAGGTTGAGTGAGACTTTATCTTATTGTGAGCTCCTCAGGGTTCTGTGTAGTTCTTTATTTCCTTTTAATGACTTATGGATCTTCCAATTAATTGTTGGACTAACGATACAAAATATGCATGCCGATGTAAAGATAATCAGCAGTACAAACTAATGACACGCCTCCGTACTTGAATCTGGATACCATATACATGGATTTGGTTAGTAAGATGACATGAAACAAACTTTAAACTAAGGTGATACATTTTGACTTAAAAACTGTATATACTCATTTTTCACACGACTTAACTTCAAGTAATACTTTACATAGACCTAAGAATACTCACTGATAATAAAGTCCGACCATAAAATTAAAACAAACAGATTGACTGAGTCTGATTTCTTTTTTTACAGTTATAGATATCCATACATTTCCTCAGGTCTATATTAGAACATCGAAGTTTCAAAACTTTGAATGTTCTAATATCGAACCCTATTCAGCGAAAGCTGAAAATATCATAGCAACAGAAAACCGAATTTTTTCCTAGGGAAAGAATTTGGTTGTCCGTTTCTGTTGCTTCTGTTTTTTCAGTGCTGTGGTGGAAAGTTACTGGTCGGGTTCAGGTAAGTGTGTGATTGAGTGCGGGTTAGGGTAGTTAGGGTTAGGGTGCGGGTTAGGTATGTGTGCGATTGTGTGGACGTGAGGGTTAGGGTGGGGTAGGGGAGTTAGGTTTAGGGCACGGGTGAGGTGAGTGTGCGATAGTGACGGACCTTAGGGTTAGGGTTTGGGTTAAGGTAAGTGGATAGTTAGTGCTGTGTGCATAGTTTAGTGTAGGGTTAGGTGTAAGATTTTAGGTGTATGTGTGTGTGGACTGATGTTTGTTTGGTGTGCTTGTGTTGTGTGTATGTGTTTTGGAACAGCAATTTTTTTCCCTAGGAAAAAATTCGCTGTTCTGTATGTTCGATGTTTTAAGCTTTCGCTGAATAGGGTTCGATATTAGAACATTTGAAGTTTTGAGACTTCAATGTTCTAATATAGACCCCATTTCCTCCCCATCTTTGAGAATTATTATGTGCTACACTTAGTATATGTTTCTCTTTGGTCCACTTCCTTGACATCTGATATTAAGAAACTTGAGAGGATCCAACATGTCTACATTACACATGTGGATATTTCATCTACTTATTCCTGTTACTTTAGACTAACATTTTTTGAAGTAGCTCTTTCTAAGATATAGGAGAATTAGTTGAACTTACTATTAGATTTTTTTCAGCAAAAAATACAAGTTTTTTTAGGGACTTACTATTATTATTATTATTATTATAGGCAGAAAAAGTGAAAATTTCTTAGACAGTGTCTTTATATCCAGTTTTATTTTGGTGTCTATAACTTGAGAAGTCATGTAAGTTGTAAACAATGCCTATTCAAGGGAATATTGGAGATAATTTTTTTTCAACAAGAGTTGTCCACAGTTGAGAAAATTAACGGTTTTATACAAGTTGCTTTTTTTCACTACTTATAATCAAGCCTTTACTACCACATTTGTCATAATTAAAATTGATCTCAGGATACTTTTGATTGATACAGAATGTAGTCTGTTGATATGAATGCATGATTGTACAGTTACACGCAATGCAGCCCTTTAGTCCAAATAATGGACTACATGTTTTTAACTATAAGCTTTATCCTTCCATAAATTACAACCCAACCTGAAATGCCTTGTCTTCCATTTGTCATATATGGTCTATAGATCATGCCTGCTCAACTTGGTTGACTTCTTTGAGTCAGTCACCAGAGGTGTGGATGAAGGCAAGGTGGTTCATACAGCCTACCTTGATCAGGCCAAGGCCTTTGATACCATTCTCCAATGAGGAATCATAGAAAAACTCAATAAGCTAGCCATAAGCCCCTATATCACTAGGTGGGTTGCAGACTGGCTCACATATAGAACCCACAGTGTGAAAGTAGCTGACTCCAAGTCAGACTGCCGACCAGTCATGAGTGGAGTCCCACAGGGATCGGCCCTTGGTCCTCTCCTGTTTGGTATTTACTTCTCAGAAGTCCAGTCCAACACGAAGGGACTCTGGCTGACAAAGTTCACAGATGATTGCAAGTTGGGAGCCAATATTAACTCCCAAAGTGATGTTGACATCCTACAGAGATGCCTCGCTGAGACCAACAACTGTTGTCAGAACCATGGCCTTAAGCTCAATGCCAAAAAATGTGTCGTCATCCCCTTTGGGAAAAACCCAGTTCACATGAACTACCACATCGATGGTAGTCCACTGAACACAGAAGGTGTTATTAGAGAGCTGGGAACACAGATTGACAGCAACCTCTCTTTTGACCACCACGCTGTCACTGTGTTCAGAAAGTTCTTCTATGTGGCACATCTCATTACTAAGGGTTTTGCATCCAGGAAGAAAGAGGTCATTGTCTCCCTCTACTCTTCCCTCATTAGGCCAATCATTAAGTACAATGCCCCATTTGGCATGTACCTCACTAAACACCTGCAACACCTGGAGAGGCTGCAAAAGTACCTCACAAAGAGGATTCTAGGCATTAAACACTTGTCCTATATGGACAGACTCAAAAAACTCCAACTATTCTCTGTCTCATATCGCCTACTTAGAGGCGATCTCTTTTGACTTATAAAGTCATGTTTGACCCAGGTCTGTTAGAAATGCTACATCTAAAAAAATCCCAATCCCACCCCAGCACATGATCCAGAGATCTCAACCTCATTACCACAATCAACAGAATGTGCTGGAGGGACAGATTCATAACCCAGAGACTGCCCATGCTATGGAATAGACTTCCCATACATGTCAAACAGAACACCTCACTGGCCCTCTTCAAGGGAAATCTTGATGAGTGGATGGGAAATAGAAAATTCACCCAGGGGATCACTCCAGTGACTCTACTCGACAGATGCACTGGAAACTAAGGTCGAGTGGCACAATGCTAGGGTAATCCTATGGGCTAGGCTTGTAAAGGCTCCAGGGCCATTAGCCTAGTACATGCCTATGAACCTATTCTCAGAAATAGCTATAGTCCATCCATCACCCCAAAACCGCTTTAAACTGGCTCCTTTATGGAGCAGTATGACTACTAACTTACAGAGCTACACTCCTGGATCCATATCATAGCCCTATCTGAAACCTGATTAAAACCACACATCTCTGATACTGAAATCTTACCCCCCCACTAAAATATTTACTGCCTAGACAGAGCTCCAAAAAAAAAGGTGCAGGAGTTTCAATTATTTATTCTGACCTCCTCAACCTTTATCACATCCCAACTTTCACCTCACTGAACTACTTCTTCTAAACTGTCACCTGAACCCCCATAAAAAATTTGCCATTGCAATATATATATATATATATATATATATATATATATATATATATATATATATATATATATATACCACCTGAAAAAAATATTCCTGTCCTTGAATCTATCCTATCCTGGATTTCAAATACATATTTCCTGTGAGACCATACTACCTGGCAACATTAATATTGACTGTCAAAAACTACCTAGCACCTCTCCCACCCACCATATTAACCTTTATGGCTTCCATCAACTTATCTCAACTCCCACCCACTATAATAATAAAAACACAAACTTCTTCACTTTGGGCTAGATACTTACCTCTTAGCCTACCCTATATCATAACCGCAGACCTCTACCTGACTCCCTAAGTGACCACCTCCCTACTTAAGTCATAAGACACTACCCTCAATTACCTAACTCCCAACATATTAGAGAACATCACAATCTTTCTTTCTTTAATGCTGAAACCTTCAATGACAGGCTCTTTGTTATTAACTGGAGCCACCTGAAGTACAGCGCAAAGAAAAAGTATTTGCCCCTTCCTGATTTCTTATTTCTTTGCATGTTTGTCACACTTAAATGTTTCAGATCATCAAACAAATTTAAATATTAGACAAAGATAACCCAAGCAAACACAAAATGCAGTTTTTAAGTGATGATTTTATTTATTAAGGAAAAAAACTATCCAAACCTACATGGTCCTATGTGAAAAAGTAATTGCCCCCCTTGACAAATCATGAAATAACTGTGGTTAATCACATCTTTGGGAAAGCTGAGTTTAATTTCACTAGCTATACCCAGGCCTGATTACTGCCAGACTTTTTGAATCAAGAGATCACTTAAATAGAACCTGTCAGACAAAGTGAAGTAGGCCAAAAGATCCCAAAAAGGAAGACATCATGCCGTGATCTAAAGAAATTCCAGAACAGATGAGAAACAAAGTAATTGAAATCTATCAGTCTGGAAAAGGTTACAAAGCCATTTCTAAAGTTTTGGGACTCCAGTGAACCACGGTGAGAGCCATTATCCACAAATGGAAAAAAGATGGAACAATGGTGAACCTTTCCAGGAGTGGTCGGCCTACAAAAATTAACCCAAAAGGTCACAAAAGAACCCAGACCAACATCTAGAGAACTGCAGGCCTCACTTGCCTCATTGAAGGTCAGTGTTCATGACTCGACCATAAGAAAGAGACTGGGCAAAAATGGCATACATGGCAGAGTTCCAAGGTGAAAACCACTGCTGACCAAAAAGAACATAAAGGCTAGTCTCACTTTTGCCAAAAAACATGTTGATGATCCCCAAGACTGTTGGTAAAATATTCTGTGGACTGACGAAACAAAAGTTAAACTTTTTGGGAGGTCTGCGTCCCGTTACATCTGGCGTAAAAGTATCACAGCATTTCAGAAAAAGAACATCATACCAACAGTCAAACATGGTGGTGGAAGTGTGATGGTCTGGGGCTAATTTGTTACTTCTGGACATGGACAACTTGCTGTGATTGATGGAACCATGAATTCTGCTCTCTACCAACAAATCCTGAAGGAGAATGTCCAGCCATCAGTTTGTGACATCAAGCTGAAGTGCACTTGGGTTCTGCAGCAGGACAATGATCCAAAACACACCAGCAAGTCCACCTCTGAACGGCTTAAAAAAAAAAAATGAATGTTTTGGAGTGGCCTAGTCAAAGTCCGGACTTGAATCCAATTGAGATGCTGTGGCATGACCTTAAAAAAGTGGTTCATGCTCAGAAATCCTCCAATATGGCTGAATTAAAACAATTCTGCAAAAAAGAGTGGACCAAAATTCCTCAACAGCAATGTGAAAGACTCATTGCCAGTCATCGCAAACACTTGATTGCAGTTGTTGCTGCTAAGGGTGGCACAACCAGTTATTAGGTTTAGGAGGCAATTACTTTTTCACATAGGGCCATGCATTTTGTGTTTACTTGGGTTATATTTGTCTAAAATTTATATTTGATGATCTGAAACATGTAAGTGTGACAAACATGCAAAAAAATAAGAAATCAGGAAGGGGGCAAATACTTTTCCATAGCACTGTAGCTTCCTCTTAATGATGCCATTCTACAATTTAATCACGCTTTCCTTGATATCCTTGAATCCTTATTTCCCCTTCAAAAAGTTAGAATCAAGTCATCCTACTCCCCTTGGCTCTCTAGACACCCTGATGCTCATGAACAAGAAAGACAATTATTGGAAACGTTGGTTAAAATTCAAATCTGCAACTATTTTCCAAAAATATAAAGAACTTTGAAACCTTTCAAAAAATCAATAAAGACAACAAAAAATTCTATTATGATGCCCAATTCACCCATAAGTCCAACCCCCAAAAATTCTGGCACACCATGAATAAAATTTTGCACCCTGGTTGAACTACTACCTGCAATTCCTTTCCTAATAAAACTCCCCAAGAAAATGCCATCTTACTTAATACCCACTTTACTGAATCATTTGAAAAACTAACCCAAACCTGCCCAAATCAAAACCTCTCTCATACCATCTATACTTATAGCAAGACCACCCCTTTCTCTCTTAATACTGTCTCCACTGCATAAGTCCCTTCTACTAAAACTCAAACCATGCTCTCCCTCCTCTGACAACCTTCCTCCCCTCTCTATAACCTACCCTGTCACAATCATCATAAACAGATCCATCCAAGAAGCCACTGTCCCTGACATTTGGAAATCCTTCTACATCATACCACTTCACAACGGAGGTAATTCCACAGAGCCATCTAACTACAGACCCATCACCATTCTTTGTCCACCGTCCAAAATCCTAGAAAAATGTATTCACAAGCATAGTCTGAAATACCTAATAGATGAAAACCTTCTCACCTCTACCCAACACAGCTTCAGACCTAATATAGCACTACCACTGCCCTCCTATCTTTCACCCACATTGTTGCTGAAGCCAGGGACAAAAATCTTCTAGTATCTTCCCTCTTTCTCGACATCTTTAAGGCTTTCTGTCTCTCATCCCAAGCTATTTGCTAAACTAACTGATCTTAATCTGTCCCCTTCTTTATTCCAGTAGTTCACATGCTATCTCTCAAGCAGGCTCCAGCCCCTGCAATGGCAATCCACCTGTTCCCCTTTTCTACCTATCCAGACTGGTGGCCCTCAAGGCTCTATCCTTGGTCCTCTTCTCTTCAATATCTTTACTAATCAACTCTACTCCTCCTGTACCACCTTCTCCCTCATACAATATGCTGACAACTCAACTCTCATCCCTTATTCTGACAACATCTCTAACCTTCTTTCCATCACCCAAAACACTTTCACATCAGTGGAAAAATGGCTAACTGACCACCAACTCATTCTCAACCCCAAAATTGAGTTTTGGGATGGGTTGGTTGGTGTGTGATATATATTTTTCATTTCATGATGGGAGGTTAGAATGTATATGTTTGAAATTTTGCTTTTTTTTTATATCTGTCCATAACAACAATTATTAGTACTTGACTGCTATATGTTAAGCTAAATCCTCTTAAATCAGTGATTTACATGTTCTTATGAATGTTGGCAAAAATTATCTCTCATTGAACATCAATATACTTACTAATCTATTGAAAAGGAATAGCTTAAACAAATATTTAAAACTTCATAAAGCTCACATATGTTTCTTATAAGGAATGCATTTTCTATTTGAAGATGTAGATA
Organism: Protopterus annectens; assembly: GCF_019279795.1. NCBI lineage: Eukaryota > Metazoa > Chordata > Ceratodontiformes > Protopteridae > Protopterus > Protopterus annectens. Next base: position 1,894,984,191 of record NC_056733.1, on the reverse strand, counting down.
GATTGATGATAAAAGATTATTCAATTCTTGTGAGCTGTCATTTTAAATCAAAAAAGAGAGGCACTCTTATTCTTTAAAGAAATTCATTACCTATGCCTAAAATATTTTAAATACCTATTTAGATAAAAATGGCATGTTGGGTTTAGCAATAACATAAACTGACAAAAAACATATACTTTTGTGAATTCTTACTGGATACCTGGAATTGAAGCCAAAGGTACTAAGAAATATTTGAATACTATAACCTTATATACAAAAGGTGAATAGATTATTGCAGGAGATTTTAACTATAGTCTTTCTAGTAAAAACACAACTACCATTAAGGTTCCTAAGCTATCCTCAGTAGCTAAACATTTAGATCATTTTATTAATTTTCAACATTTGAGAGATACCTATGATATTAAGTCAACTAACTCTCTTAATGTTACACATTATTCTTATAGAGTTGGCACCCAGACAAACACTGACAAAGTTTTTACTTCTAGCAGTTTATTTCCTAAAATTGAAGATGTACTGATAATTTCATGTCCTTTATCTGACCACAGTGCTATTACGTTTGTGTTAACATTAAAGCCAATTAATTTGATTTGCTATCAGAGAATCCCAGCTTATACAGTAAAATTAAAAGACTTCACTGAATGATGTCTAAAAGAAATAGATCAACACAGTGAAATTAATAATAATGGTGAAGTTTCAGAAGTAGCTCTCTGGGATTCTTTGAAAGCGTATCTATATGAAAGAATTAAAAATTGGTACATATGTAAAAAAAGACTGGGATAAGGAGTTGATGTATTTGCAGTCTAATATAGAAAAATTGAAATCCAATTTAAAACCTTATGACAAACTGGCAAACAATGAGTTGAAAATATTAAATCAGAAATATCTTGATGTACTTCACCATATAATATCAATAAATCTGGAAAATTGTAAATTACAAACTTAATAAACCCACAATGCTTACACAGGTTGACTGTTAGATCCAAGAAAAAAGTAAATACTAATGATATTAAAGAAATAATTTCCAAACACGGTGATAAAAATAAAAAAGTGACTGATTTAGAAGACATAGTAGAATGCTTTAGAAAATATTATGAAGAAGTGAAAAACAGAGAGCCAGACTTAGAAATCAACAACATAACTGATGACTTTTTAAAAGACAATATAAGCATTAAATTAACCAAACAACAAAAATCCACAATTAATTAGCCATTCTCTTTTTAGGAGTCAAAGATCAAATTAATAATCTTAAACCAAATAAAACCTCTGATCTTCATGGTATAATCCCAGGATTATATAAATTATTCCTAGAGAATATTTTAAATATCCTAGTAAAAGTTTTTGAACAAGTTAAACATATGACAACCATCCCCCACCCCCCCTTCCTGGAAATATTCCCTGATATCTCCTATCTTGAAACCAAATAAAGATCATAACTTATATTCTTCTTATCATCCTATTTAATTATTAAATACTGATTATAAAATATTTATGTCTATACCTGCAAAAAGACTGAACCTTGTTATGCCAGGATTAATAAATGATGATCAGACTGGCTTTATACTACATCGAAAGGTTCAGGATAGCATAATTAGGCTTAATACTTTAATAGATCTGGCTAATAAAAACAAAAAAGAACTAACTCTAATAAATCTAGATATAATTAAAGCATTTGATTCTATTAGTTGGAATTATTTGTTTAAAGCACTTAAATAATATAACTTGATTTTAAAAATCTTATAACTATATAGCAACTCATTCTCGTATTAAAATTGTCTCTTTTCTTTCTAGCTCTTTAAAATATTAAAAGGTACAAAACAGAGTTGTCCCTTGTTGCCTTTATTATTTGCTCTAACAATTGAACCTTCCGTAAACTTTATTAGATCTAATACCAAAATTCAGGGATTCTTGATAGATGAAAGTTATTCCTGCAAAATTCAGTTATTTGCAGATGACATTTTAATAACAAGTGGTGATATTGAAGCTTCAATAGAAAATTTAACTAAGTATGTTAAATACTTTGAAAAGCATCAGGTTTAATGTTTAACCCGGATAAAACAGAAAGTTATTAATAAAAAAAGTTAATAATTATTTAAGAAGCAATAGAAATTTTATTTGGGATAATTCACAAATTATCTTGGAATTATAATTAAATCTACTGTAAAAGACTTAATAGCACTACATTATAGTAATTTAATAGAATTTGTTACTAAAATAATTATTAATTGGAACAGGTTTTTTTTACAATGGAAGATAGGCCTGCTTTAATAAAAATGATAATCCTACCAAAAATACTTTTCTATCAATAATCACTAATTATTTTCCCTCTTAAAAAAATAAGAAATTAAATTCTACTCTTCTTAATTTTCTCTGGTTCCCCAATAAACAAAGAATATCCTTTGACTGGCATGTTAAAAGTTGGCAAGAAGGTGGATTAAGTTTTCCAAATGTGGAATTATATGCCAAATCCATAATTCTTAATTTAATATCTCTATGGTTAAATTCCTTTTACCAATCCTCTTGGAAATCCATCCATGAAATATTAATAAATAATGACAGCTATGTTGTACAATCTTTCTCTAAATTTGGAATTAATACATTTTATTGGATCATGAAAGACTTATGTTTAAATAAAAAGAAAAAGAAACATTATTCAGCTCCCTTCACTGATTACATCCTTATATATTTTAAAAGATTCATGAATTCTAATTATATAGATACAGATTTATTGTTTTTTTTATTGTTGCCTATGTCAAATACTACAGGTTGTTTGGGAATTTTTAATATAATTAAAATGCTAGACCTCAGGGATGCAAATTTATTCTTTTGGCATCGATCCTTAATCAGAAATAAACCACATAATAAACATTATCTTCTTACAAGATATTGTTTAGAAAATAATAATTGGTTGACTATACAATCTTGTAAAAAATACGTTAGTGATAAAATCAAAATCTCCATGGATTTTCAAACAAAACATATGCCAAAGATACTTGAGTTTTTTTTCAAAATCAATAGTAACTCAGATAAGAATAAATCATATGTATCAATAATTTATACAATAATAAGAAAATAGTTTGGTTCCACAGATTCATTATTTTGGAATTATTCAATTAAAATTGATGAGAAGGCCTTTTTTGATGAAGATAAATGCTTAATTCTTAAATCTGAGAGAAAATCTACTCCTCTTTATTGGAAAATATATACATGTAGATTTCTTTTTCAGAGCTTTTTTAACTCCACATAAAGTGACTTTAATATATAACTATGGGAAAATTAATTGTTGGAGGTGTAATGAAGTCTCTAAAGCAGATTGGTTTCATATGATATTGGATTGTAAAATAGTAACACCTTTTTGGGTTGAATTTAGAAATTTTGCCCAAGCTTTGTGGGCAGATAATTGTATCACTTCTAACTCCTTGGTCTTATTTAATGCTCCAGTTCTGGATTCCATTCCTAGACAGCAAGTGCCTCTCCTTTGGTCCATTTTAGCTACAGCAAGAAAAATAGTCACAAAGAATTGGAAATGTAGAACTACTCTTTCTTTCACTTAATTCATTAATGTAGCAAAAA